>NW_028270154.1:71894330-72081889 GCF_037043375.1 Chiloscyllium plagiosum | reverse complement strand
CCCCACACACTTTCCCCCCTCCCCCCACACTCTCCTCTCCTCCCGCCCTCACACACTCCCCTCCTTTCCCCCAACACACTCTCCCCTATTTCCCCCCCCCCACACTCTCCCCTCCTTTCCCCCCCACACACTCTCCCCTCCTTTCTCCCCCACACACTCTCCCCTCCTTTCCCCCCCACACACTCTCCCCTCCTTTCCTCCCACAAACTCTCCCCTCCTTCCCCCTCATCCCACCCACACACTCTCCACTACACCCCCTCCACACACTCTCCCCTCCACACCCCACACACTCTCCCCTACACCCCCTCCACACACTCTCCCCTCCACACCCCACACACTCTCCCTCCTCCCGCCCTCACACTCTCCCCTGCTTTCCCCCCCACACTCCCCTCCTTTCCCCCCACACACTCTCCACTCCTTCCCCCTCGTCCCACACACACACTCTCTCCTACACCCCTTCCACACACTCTCCCCTGCTCCCGCCCTCACACTCTCCCCTCCTTTCCCCCCAAACAATCTCCCCTCCTTTCCCCCACACACTCTCCCTCCTTTCCCCCCACACACTCTCCCCTCCTTTCCCCCCACACACTCTCCCCTCCTTTCCCCCCACACACTCTCCCCTCCTTTCCCTTCGACACACTCTCCCCTCCTTCCCCCCCACACACTCTCCCCTCCTTTCCCCCCACACACTCTCCCCTCCTTTCCCTTCGACACACTCTCCCTTCCTTTCCCCCCACACACTCTCCCCTCCTTCCCCCCCACACACTCTCCCCTCCTTCCCCCCCACACACTCTCCCCTCCTTCCCCCCCACACACTCTCCCCTCCTTACCCCCCCACTCACTCTCCCCTCCTTACCCCCCAACTCACTCTCCCCTCCTTACCCCCCCACTCACTCTCCCCTCCTTACACCCCCAATCACTCTCCCCTCCTTACCCCCCCACTCACTCTCCCCTCCTTACACCCACACACACTCTCCCCGCCTTACCCCCCACACACTCTCCCCGCCTTACCCCCCCAAAACACTCTCCCCTCCTTTCCCCCCACACACTCTCCCCTCCTTTCCCCCACACACTCTCCCCTCCTTACCCCCCCACACACTCTCCCCTCCTTACCCCCCCACACACTCTCCCCTCCTTACCCCCCCACACACTCTCCCCTCCTTACCCCCCACACACACTCCCCTCCTTACCCCCCACACACTCTCCCCTCCTTAACCCCCACACACTCTCCCCTCCTTACCCCCCACACACTCTCCCCTCCTTACCCCCCCACACACTCTCCCCTCCTTGCCCCCCACACACTCTCCCCTCCTTCCCCCCACACACTCTCCCCTCCTTACCCCCACACACACTCTCCCCACCTTACCCCCCCACACACTCTCCCCGCCTTACCCCCCCACACACTCTCCCCGCCTTACCCCCCCACACACTCTCCCCGCCTTACCCCCCCACACACTCTCCCCGCCTTACCCCCCCACACACTCTCCCCGCCTTACCCCCCCACACACTCTCCCCGCCTTACCCCCCCACACACTCTCCCCTCCTCCCCCCCCACACACTCTCCCCCCCACACACTCTCCCCTCCTTCCCCCCACACACTCTCCCCTCCTTACCCCCCCACACACTCTCCCCTCCTTACCTCCCCACACACTCTCCCCTCCTTATCCCCCCACACACTCTCCCCTCCTTACCCCCAACACACTCTCCCCTCCTTACCCCCCCACACACTCTCCCCTCCTTACCCCCCCACACACTCTCACCTCCTTACCTCCCCCACACACTCTCCCCTCCTTACCTCCCCCACACATTCTCCCCTCCTCTGCCCTCACCACCCGACCACACACTCTCCCCTCCTTCCGCCCCAGGCCCCACCACACACTCTCCCCTCCTCTGCCTTCAACCCCCACCACACATTCACCCCTCCTCCGCCCTCAACCCCCACCACACACTCTCCCCTCCTCCGCCAACCCCCAGTCTCCCCTCCTTGCCCCCCCCACCCCTCACTCTCCCCTCCTTCCCACCACCATTCTCCCCCCCCACACTCTCCCCTCCTTCCTCCCCCACACTCTCCCCTCCGTCCCCCCAAAACACCCTCTCCTCCTTCCCCCCAAAACACTCTCCCCTCCTTCCCCCCCAAAACACTCTCCCCTCCTTCCCCCCCAAAACACTCTCCCCTCCTTCCCCCAAAACACTCTCCCCTCCTTCCCCCAAAACACTCTCCCCTCCTTCCCCCAAAACACTCTCCCCTCCTTCCCCAACACACTCTCCCCTCCTTCACCCCCACACACTCTCCCCTCCTCCCCCTCACATACACTACCCCCATTCCCCCGCCACACACTCTCCCCTCCTCTGTCCTCAACCCCACCACACACACTCCCCTCCTCCGCCCTCATTCCCCCACCACATACTCGCCCCTCCATCCCCCCCACCCCCAGCACACACACACCCTCCTCTGCCCTCACTGCCACCACACACTCTCTCCTTCTCTTCCCCACACTCTCCCCTCCTTCTCTTCCCCACACTCTCCCCTCCTTCCCCCCCACACACTCTCCCCTCCTTCCCCCCCACACACTCTCCCCTCCTTACCCCCCACACATTCTCCCCTCGTTACCCCCCCACACACTCTCCCCTCGTTACCCCCCCACACACTCTCCCCTCGTTACCCCCCCACACACTCTCCCCTCCTTACCCCCCACACACTCTCCCCTCCTTACCCCCCACACACTCTCCCCTCCTTACCCCCCCACACACTCTCCCCTCCTTACCCCCCCACACACTCTCCCCTCCTTGCCCCCCACACACTCTCCCCTCCTTCCCCCCCACACACTCTCCCCTCCTTACCCCCCCACACACTCTCCCCTCCTTACCCCCCCACACACTCTCCCCTCCTTACCCCCACACACACACTCCCCGCCTTACCCCCCCACACACTCTCCCCGCCTTACCCCCCCACACACTCTCCCCGCCTTACCCCCCCACACACTCTCCCCGCCTTACCCCCCCACACACTCTCCCCTCCTTACCCCCCACACACTCTCCCCTCCTTACCCCCCCACACACTCTCCCCTCCTTACCCCCCCACACACTCTCCCCTCCTTGCCCCCCACACACTCTCCCCTCCTTCCCCCCCACACACTCTCCCCTCCTTACCCCCCCACACACTCTCCCCGCCTTACCCCCCCACACACTCTCCCCGCCTTACCCCCCCACACACTCTCCCCGCCTTACCCCCCCACACACTCTCCCCGCCTTACCCCCCCACACACTCTCCCCTCCTCCCCCCCCACACACTCTCCCCTCCTTTCCCCACACACACTCTCCCCTCCTTACCCCCCAACACACTCTCCCTGCCTTACCCCCCCACACACTCTCCCTGCCTTACCCCCCCACACACTCTCCCCTCCTTACCCCCCCACACACTCACCCCTCCTTACCCCCCCACACACTCTCCCCTCCTTACCTCCCCACACACTCTCCCCTCCTTATCCCCCAACACACTCTGCCCTCCTTACCCCCCCACACACTCTCCCCTCCTTACCCCCCCACACACTCTCACCTCCTTACCTCCCCCACACATTCTCCCCTCCTCTGCCCTCACCACCCGACCACACACTCTCCCCTCCTTCCGCCCCAGGCCCCACCACACACTCTCCCCTCCTCTGCCTTCAACCCCCACCACACATTCTCCCCTCCTCCGCCCTCAACCCCCACCACACACTCTCCCCTCCTCCGCCCACCCCCCAGTCTCCCCTCCTTGCCCCCCCCATCCCTCCCTCTCCCCTCCTTCCCACCACCATTCTCCCCCCCCACACTCTCCTCTCCTTCCTCCCCCACACTCTCCCCTCCGTCCCCCCAAAACACTCTCTCCTCCTTCCCCCCCAAAACACTCTCCCCTCCTTCCCCTCCAAAACACTCTCCCCTCCTTCCCCCAAAACACTCTCCCCTCCTTCCCCCAAAACACTCTCCCCTCCTTCACCCCCACACACTCTCCCCTCCTCCCCCTCACATACACTACCCCCATTCCCCCGCCACACACTCTCCCCTCCTCTGTCCTCAACCCCACCACACACACTCCCCTCCTCCGCCCTCATTCCCCCACCACATACTCGCCCCTCCATCCCCCCACCCCCAGCACACACACACCCTCCTCTGCCCTCACTGCCACCACACACTCTCCCCTTCTCTTCCCCACACACTCCCCTCCTTCCCCCCCACACACTCTCCCCTCCTTCCCCCCCACACACTCTCCCCTCCTTACCCCCCCACACATTCTCCCCTCGTTACCCCCCCACACACTCTCCCCTCCTTACCCCCCACACACTCTCCCCTCCTTACCCCCCACACACTCTCCCCTCCTTACCCCCCACACACTCTCCCCTCCTTACCCCCCCACACACTCTCCCCTCCTTCCCCCCACACACTCTCCCCTCCTTACCCCCACACACACTCTCCCCACCTTACCCCCCCACACACTCTCCCCGCCTTACCCCCCCACACACTCTCCCCGCCTTACCCCCCCACACACTCTCCCCGCCTTACCCCCCCACACACTCTCCCCCCCACACACTCTCCCCTCCTTTCCCCCCACACACTCTCCCCTCCTTACCCCCCCACACACTCTCCCTGCCTTACCCCCCCACACACTCTCCCCTCCTTACCCCCCCACACACTCTCCCCTCCTTACCCCCCACACACACTCCCCTCCTTACCCCCCACACACACTCCCCTCCTTACCCCCCACACACTCTCCCCTCCTTAACCCCCACACACTCTCCCCTCCTTATCCCCCCACACACTCTCCCCTCCTTACCCCCCCACTCACTCTCCCCTCCTTACCCCCCCACACACTCTCCCCTCCTTACCTCCCCACACACTCTCCCCTCCTTATCCCCCCACACACTCTCCCCTCCTTACCCCCAACACACTCTCCCCCCACACACTCTCCCCTCCTTACCCCCAACACACTCTCCCCTCCTTACCCCCCCACACACTCTCCCCTCCTTACCCCCCCACACACTCTCACCTCCTTACCTCCCCCACACACTCTCCCCTCCTTACCTCCCCCACACATTCTCCCCTCCTCTGCCCTCACCACCCGACCACACACTCTCCCCTCCTTCCTTTCCCACACACTCTCCCCTCCTTCCTTTCCCACACACTCTCCCCTCTTTCCCCCCCACGCACTCTCCCCTCCTTCCCCCCCACGCACTCTCCCTATCTCCCCCCCCACGCACTCTCTCCTCCTTCCCCCCACGCACTCTCTCCTCCTTCCCCCCCACGCACTCTCTCCTCCTTCCCCCCCACGCACTCTCTCCTCCTTCCCCCCCACACAGTCTCCCCTCCTTACCCCCCCACACAGTCTCCCCTCCTTAACCCCCACACACAGTCTCCCCTCCTTCACCCCCACACACTCTCCCCTCCTCCCCCTCACACACACTACCCCCATTCCCCCGCCACACACACTACCCCCATTCCCCCGCCACACATTCTCCCCTCCTCCGCCCTCACCCCCCACCACACACTCTCCCCTCCTCTGTCCTCAACCCCACCACACACACTCCCCTCCTCCGCCCTCATCCCCCCACCACACACTCGCCCCTCCATCCCCCCCACCCCCAGCGCACACACACCCTCCTCTGCTCTCACCGCCACCACACTCTCCCCTCCTCTTCCCCACATCTCCCCTCCTCCTCCCACACACTCCCCCTCCCCCCCCACATATTCCCCCCTCCTACCCCCCCACACATTCCCCCCTCCTACCCCCCACACATTCCCCCCTCCTACCCCCCCCACACTCCCCCCTCCTACCCCCCCACACATTCCCCCCTCTTACCCCCCCACACATTCCCCCCTCTTACCCCCCCACACATTCCCCCCTCCTACCCCCCACACATTCGCCCCTCCTACCCCCCACACACTCCCCCCTCCTTACCCCCCACGACACCCCCCTCCTCCCCCCACACACTCCCCCCTCCTATCCCCCCACACATTCCCCCCTCCTACCCCCCTCACATTCGCCCCTCCTACCCCCCACACATTCGCCCCTCCTACCCACCACACACACCCTCCTCCTAACCCCCACACACTCCCCCCTCCTAACCCCCACACACTCCCCCCTCCTACCCCCCACACACTCCCCCCTCCTACCCCCCACACACTCACCCCTCCTACCGCCCACACACTCACCCCTCCTACCGCCCACACACTCTCCCCTCCTACACCCTCACCCCCCACCATACACTCACCCCTCCTACGCCCTCACCACCCGACCACACACTCTCCCCTCCTTCCCCCCCACACTCTCCCCTCCTTCCCCCCGACACTCTCCCCCTCCTTCCCCCCCACACTCTCTCTCCTCCGTCTCCCCCCACACACTCTCCCCTCCTTTCCCACCTCACACACACGCCCCTCCTTCCCCCCAACACACTCTCCCCTCCTTACCTCCCCCACACACTCTCCCCTCCTTCCCCTCACATACACTACCCCCATTCCCCCACCACACACTCTCCCCTCTAATGCCCTCACCACCCGACCACACACTCTCCCCTCATCTGCCCTCACCAAACACCACACTCTCCCCTCTTTCCGCCCACCCCCCAGTCTCCCCTCCTTGCCCCCCCACCCCTCACTCTCCCCTCCTTCCCATCACCATTCTCCCTCCCCACACTCTCCTCCCACCACACTCTCCCCTCCTTCCCACCCCACACTCTCCCCTCCTTCCGCCCACCCCCCAGTCTCCCCTCCTTGCCCCCCCACCCCTCACTCTCCCCTCCTTCCCATCACCATTCTCCCTCCCCACACTCTCCTCCCACCACACTCTCCCCTCCTTCCCCCCCCCCCCACACTCTCCCCTCCGTCCTCCCAAAACACTCTCCCCTCCTTCCCCCCCAAAACACTCTCCCCTCCTTCCCCCAACACACTCTCCCCTCCTTCCCCCAACACACTCTCCCCTCCTTCACCCCCACACACTCTCCCCTCCTCCCCCTCACATACACTACCCCCATTCCCCCGCCACACATTCTCCCCTCCTCCGCCCTCACCCCCCACCACACACTCTCCCCACCCACTCTCCCTTCCTTACCACCCCCACACTATCCACTCCTTACATCCCCCTCTCCCCTCCTACACCCTCACCCCCCACCATACACTCACCCCTCCTACGCCCTCACCACCCGACCACACACTCTCCCCTCCTTCCCCCCCACACTCTCCCCTCCTTCCCCCGGACACTCTCCCCTCCTTCCGGCCCACACTCTCCCCTCCTTCCCCCCCACACTCTCCCCTCCTTCCCCCCCACACTCTCTCTCCTCCGTCTCCCCCCACACACTCTCCCCTCCTTTCCCCCCTCACACACTCGCCCCTCCTTCCCCCAACACACTCTCCCCTCCTCCCCCCCACTTACTCTACCTCCCTTACCCTGCCACACATTCTCCCCTCCTCCGCACTCACCCCCCCACCATACACTCTTCCCTCCTCCCCCCCCACACACTATCCCCTCCTCCCCCCACACACTCACCCCCCTTACGCCCTCACCCTCCACCACACACTCTCACCCCTCCGTCATCACCACCCACCACACACTCCTTTCCGACCCCACTCTCCCTTCCTTACCACCCCCACACTATCCACTCCTTACATCCCCTACACTCTCCCCTCCGTCCCCCCCACACTCTCCCCTCCGTCCCCCCTACACTCTCCCCTCCGTCCCCCCCCACTCTCCCCTCCGTCCCCCCCACACTCTCCCCTCCGTCCCCCCCACACTCTCCCCTCCGTCCCCCCCACACTCTCCCCTCCGTCCCCCCCCACTCTCCCCTCCGTCCCCCCCCACTCTCCCCTCCGTCCACCCCACACTCTCCCCTCCTTCCCCCCCCACACTCCCCCCTCCTTCCCCCCCCCACACTCCCCCCTCCTTCCCCCCCACACTCCCCCCTCCTTCCCCCCCACACTCCCCTCCTTACCCCCGCACACTCTCCCCTCCTTACCCCCCCACACTCTCCCCTCCTTACCCCCCCACACTCTCCCCTCCCCCCCTCACACACACTCCCCTCCCCCCCTCACACGCTCTTCCCTCCCCCTACACACTCTCCCCTCCCCCCCTCACACGCTCTTCCCTCCCCCTACACACTCTCCCCTCCCCCTACACACTCTCCCCTCCCCCTACACACTCTCCCCTATACCCCCACACAGACTCTACCCTCCCCCCATGTCCTGCACGCACCCTCCCCCTACGTCCTGCACGCACCCTCCCCTCTTTCCCCCTCGCCCCACCCACACACTATCCCCTACTCCCCCTCCCCACACACTCTTCCCTCCCGCCCCACACACTCTCCCCTCCCGCCCCACACACTCCCCTCCTCCCCAACACACTCTCCACCCACCCCCTCACAGACTATACCTTCCCCCCCACACACTCTCCCCCCCCACGCACTCCCCTCCCCCCCCACGTACTCCCCTCCCCCCCCACGTACTCCGCTCCCCCCCCACGTACTCCCCTTCCCCCCCACGCACTCCCCTCCCCCCCACGCACTCTCCCCTCCGTCCTCCCAAAACACTCTCCCCTCCTTCCCCCCCAAAACACTCTCCCCTCCTTCCCCCAACACACTCTCCCCTCCTTCACCCCCACACACTCTCCCCTCCTCCCCCTCACATACACTACCCCCATTCCCCCGCCACACATTCTCCCCTCCTCCGCCCTCACCCCCCACCACACACTCTCCCCTCCTCTGTCCTCAACCCCACCACACACACTCCCCTCCTCCGCCCTCATCCCCCCACCACACACTCGCCCCTCCATCCCCCCCACCCTCAGCGCACACACACACCCTCCTCTGCCCTCACCGCCACCACACTCTCCCCTCCTCTTCCCCACATCTCCCCTCCTCCTCCCACACACTCCCCCTCCTCCCCCCACATATTCCCCCCTCCTACCCCCCCACACATTCCCCCCTCCTACCCCCCACACATTCCCCCCTCCTACCCCCCCCCCCACACTCCCCCCTCCTACCCCCCCCACACATTCCCCCCTCCTACCCCCCCACACATTCCCCCCTCCTACCCCCCCACACATTCCCCCCTCTTACCCCCCCACACATTCCCCCCTCCTACCCCCCCACACATTCCCCCCTCCTACCCCCCACACATTCCCCCCTCCTACCCCCCACACATTCCCCCCTCCTACCCCCCACACATTCGCCCCTCCTACCCACCACACACTCCCTCCTCCTAACCCCCACACACTCCCCCCTCCTAACCCCCACACACTCCCCCCTCCTACCCCCCACACACTCACCCCTCCTACCCCCCACACACTCACCCCTCCTACCCCCCACACACTCACCCCTCCTACCCCCCACACACTCTCCCCTCCTACACCCTCACCCCCCACCATACACTCACCCCTCCTACGCCCTCACCACCCGACCACACACTCTCCCTCCTTCCCCCCCCACACTCTCCACTCCTTCCCCCGGACACTCTCCCCTCCTTCCGGCCCACACTCTCCCCTCCTTCCCCCCCACACTCTCCCCTCCTTCCCCCCCACACTCTCCCCTCCTTCCCCCCCCACACTCTCCCCTCCTTCCCCCCACACTCTCTCTCCTCCGTCTCCCCCCACACACTCTCCCCTCCTTTCCCCCCTCACACACTCGCCCCTCCTTCCCCCCAACACACTCTCCCCTCCTCCCCCCCACTTACTCTACCTCCCTTACCCTGCCACACATTCTCCCCTCCTCCGCACTCACCCCCCCACCATACACTCTTCCCTCCTCCCCCCCCACACACTATCCCCTCCTCCCCCCACACACTCACCCCCCTTACGCCCTCACCCTCCACCACACACTCTCACCCCTCCGTCATCACCACCCACCACACACTCCTTTCCGACCCCACTCTCCCTTCCTTACCACCCCCACACTATCCACTCCTTACATCCCCTACACTCTCCCCTCCATCCCCCCCACACTCTCCCCTCCGTCCCCCCCACACTCTCCCCTCCGTTCCCCCCACACTCTCCCCTCCGTCCCCCCCACACTCTCCCCTCCGTCCCCCCCACACTCTCCCCTCCGTCCCCCCCACACTCTCCCCTCCGTTCCCCCCACACTCTCCCCTCCGTCCCCCCCACACTCTCCCCTCCGTCCCCCCCACACTCTCCCCTCCGTCCCCCCACACTCTCCCCTCCGTCCCCCCCCACTCTCCCCCTCCGTCCCCCCCACACTCCCCCCTCCGTTCCCCCCCACACTCCCCCCTCCTTCCCCCCCACACTCTCCCCTCCTTCCGCCCCACACTCTCCCCTCCTTACCCCCCACACACTCCCCTCCTTACCCCCCACACACTCCCTCCTTCCCCCCCACACTCTCCCCTCCTTCCCTCCCACACTCTCCCCTCCTTCCCTCCCACACTCTCCCCTCCTTCCCTCCCACACTCTCCCCTCCTTCCCCTCCACACTCTCCCCTCCTTCCCCCCCCACACTCCCCCCTCCTTCCCCCTCACACTCTCCCCTCCTTCCCCCTCACACTCTCCCCTCCTTCCCCCCCACACTCTCCCCTCTTCCCCCCCCACACTCTCCCCTCTTCCCCCCCCACACTCTCCCCTCTTCCCCCCCCACACTCTCCCCTCCTCCCCCCCCACACTCTCCCCTCCTTCCCCCTCACACTCTCCCTCCTTCCCCCTCACACTCTCCCCGCCTTCCCCCCCACACTCTCCCCTCCATCCCCCCCACACTCTCCCCTCCTTCCCCCCCACACTCTCCCCTCCTTCCCCCCCACACTCTCCCCTCCTTCCCCCGCCACACAGTCCCCTCCTTACCCCCCCACACTCTCCCCTCCTTACCCCCCCAACCTCTCCCCTCATTACCCCCGCACACTCTCCCCTCCTTACCCCCCCACACTCTCCCCTCCTTCCCCCCCACACTCTCCACTCCTTCCCCCGGACACTCTCCCCTCCTTCCGGCCCACACTCTCCCCTCCTTCCCCCCCACACTCTCCCCTCCTTCCCCCCCACACTCTCTCTCCTCCGTCTCCCCCCACACACTCTGCCCTCCTTTCCCCCCTCACACACTCGCCCCTCCTTCCCCCCAACACACTCTCCCCTCCTCCCCCCCACTTACTCTACCTCCCTTACCCTGCCACACATTCTCCCCTCCTCCGCACTCACCCCCCCACCATACACTCTTCCCTCCTCCCCCCCACACACTATCCCCTCCTCCCCCCACACACTCACCCCCCCTACGCCCTCACCCTGCCCTCACCCTCCACCACACACTCTCACCCCTCCGTCCTCACCACCCACCACACACTCCTTTCCGACCCCACTCTCCCTTCCTTACCACCCCCACACTATCCACTCCTTACATCCCCTACACTCTCCCCTCCGTCCCCCCCACACTCTCCCCTCCGTCCCCCCCACACTCTCCCCTCCGTCCCCCCCCACTCTCCCCTCCGTCCCCCCCACACTCTCCCCTCCGTCCCCCCCACACTCTCCCCTCCGTCCCCCCCACACTCTCCCCTCCGTCCCCCCCACACTCTCCCCTCCGTCCCCCCCCACTCTCCCCTCCGTCCCCCCCCACTCTCCCCTCCGTCCCCCCCACACTCTCCCCTCTGTCCCCCCCACACTCTCCCCTCCGTCCCCCCCACACTCTCCCCTCCGTCGTCCCCACACTCTCCCCTCCGTCCCCCCCCACTCTCCCCTCCTTACCCCCGCACACTCTCCCCTCCTTACCCCCGCACACTCTCCCCTCCTTACCCCCGCACACTCTCCCCTCCTTACCCCCGCACACTCTCCCCTCCTTACCCCCCCACACTCTCCCCTCCTTACCCCCCCAACCTCTCCCCTCATTACCCCCGCACACTCTCCCCTCCTTACCCCCGCACACTCTCCCCTCCTTACCCCCGCACACTCTCCCCTCCTTACCCCCGCACACTCTCCCCTCCTTACCCCCCCACACACTCCCCTCCTTACCCCCGCACACACTCCCCTCCTTCCCCCTCACACTCTCCCCGCCTTCCCCCCCACACTCTCCCCTCCTTCCCACCCACACTCTCCCCTCCTTCCCCCCCACACTCTCCCCTCCTTCCCCCCTACACTCTCCCCTCCTTCCCCCCCACACACTCCCCTCCTTACCCCCACACACTCTCCCCTCCTTACCCCCCCACACCCTCCCCTCCCCCCCTCACACACTCTCCCCTCCCCCCCTCACACGCTCTTCCCTCCCCCTACACACTCTCCCCTCCCCCCCTCACACGCTCTTCCCTCCCCCTACACACTCTCCCCTCCCCCTACACACTCTCCCCTCCCCCTACACACTCTCCCCTGTACCCCCACACAGACTCTACCCTCCCCCCATGTCCTGCACGCACCCTCCCCCTACGTCCTGCACGCACCCTCCCCTCTTTCCCCCTCGCCCCACCCACACACTATCCCCTACTCCCCCCCCAACACACTCTTCCCTCCCGCCCCACACACTCTCCCCTCCCGCCCCACACACTCCCCTCCTCCCCAACACACTCTCCCCTCCTTCCCCCCTCACACTCTCCCCGCCTTCCCCCCCACACTCTCCCCTCCTTCCCACCCACACTCTCCCCTCCTTCCCCCCCACACTCTCCCCTCCTTCCCCCCTACACTCTCCCCTCCTTCCCCCCCACACTCTCCCCTCCCCCCCCTCACACACTCTCCCCTCCCCCCCTCACACGCTCTTCCCTCCCCCTACACACTCTCCCCTCCCCCCCTCACACGCTCTTCCCTCCCCCTACACACTCTCCCCTCCCCCTACACACTCTCCCCTCCCCCTACACACTCTCCCCTGTACCCCCACACAGACTCTACCCTCCCCCCATGTCCTGCACGCACCCTCCCCCTACGTCCTGCACGCACCCTCCCCTCTTTCCCCCTCGCCCCACCCACACACTATCCCCTACTCCCCCCCCAACACACTCTTCCCTCCCGCCCCACACACTCTCCCCTCCCGCCCCACACACTCCCCTCCTCCCCAACACACTCTCCACCCACCCCCTCACAGACTATACCTTCCCCCCACACACTCTCCCCTCCCGCCCCACACACTCCCCTCCCCCCCCCACGCACTCCCCTCCCCCCCCACGTACTCCCCTCCCACCCCAGGTACTCCCCTCCCCCCCCACGTACTCCGCTCCCCCCCACGTACTCCCCTTCCCCCCCACGCACTCCCCTCCCCCCCACGCACTCTCCCCTCCGTCCTCCCAAAACACTCTCCCCTCCTTCCCCCCCTTCCCCCCCAAAACACTCTCCCCTCCTTCCCCCAACACACTCTCCCCTCCTTCACCCCCACACACTCTCCCCTCCTCCCCCTCACATACACTACCCCCATTCCCCCGCCACACATTCTCCCCTCCTCCGCCCTCACCCCCCACCACACACTCTCCCCTCCTCTGTCCTCAACCCCACCACACACACTCCCCTCCTCCGCCCTCATCCCCCCACCACACACTCGCCCCTCCATCCCCCCCACCCTCAGCGCACACACACACCCTCCTCTGCCCTCACCGCCACCACACTCTCCCCTCCTCTTCCCCACATCTCCCCTCCTCCTCCCACACACTCCCCCTCCTCCCCCCACATATTCCCCCCTCCTACCCCCCCACACATTCCCCCCTCCTACCCCCCACACATTCCCCCCTCCTACCCCCCCCCACACTCCCCCCTCCTACCCCCCCCACACATTCCCCCCTCCTACCCCCCCACACATCCCCCCTCTTACCCCCCACACATTCCCCCCTCCTACCCCCCACACATTCGCCCCTCCTACCCCCCACACACTCCCCCCTCCTAACCCCCACACACTCCCCCCTCCTAACCCCCACACACTCCCCCCTCCTATCCCCCCACACATTCCCCCCTCCTACCCCCCACACATTCCCCCTCCTACCCCCCACACATTCGCCCCTCCTACCCACCACACACTCCCTCCTCCTAACCCCCACACACTCCCCCCTCCTAACCCCCACACACTCCCCCCTCCTACCCCCCACACACTCCCCCCTCCTACCCCCCACACACTCCCCCCTCCTACCCCCCACACACTCTCCCCTCCTACACCCTCACCCCCCACCATACACTCACCCTCCTACGCCCTCACCACCCGACCACACACTCTCCCCTCCTTCCCCCCCACACTCTCCCCTCCTTCCCCCGGACACCTCTCCCCTCCTTCGCCCACACTCTCCCCTCCTTCCCCCCCCACACTCTCCCCTCCTTCCCCCCCACACTCTCCCCTCCTTCCCCCCCACACTCTCTCTCCTCCGTCTCCCCCCACACACTCTCCCTCCTTTCCCCCCTCACACACTCGCCCCTCCTTCCCCCCAACGCACTCTCCCTCCTCCCCCCACTTACTCTACCTCCCTTACCCTGCCACACATTCTCCCCTCCTCCGCACTCACCCCCACACCATACACTCTTCCCTCCTCCCCCCCCACACACTATCCCCTCCTCCCCCACACACTCACCCCCCTACGCCCTCACCCTCCACCACACTCTCTCCCCTCCGTCCTCACCACCCACCACACACTCCTTTCCGACCCCACTCTCCCTTCCTTACACCCCCACACTATCCACTCCTTACATCCCCTACACTCTCCCCTCCGTCCCCCCCACACTCTCCCCTCCGTCCCCCCCACACTCTCCCTCCGTCCCCCCACACTCTCCCTCCGTCCCCCCCACACTCTCCCCTCCGTCCCCCCCACACTCTCCCCTCCGACCCCCCCCACACTCTCCCTCCGTCCCCCCCCCACTCCCCCCTCCTCCCCCCCACACTCCCCCCTCCTTCCCCCCACACTCTCCCTCCTTCCGCCCCACACTCTCCCCTCCTTACCCCCCACACACTCCCCTCCTTACCCCCCCACACACTCCCCTCCTTACCCCCCACACACTCCCCTCCTTACCCCCCACACACTCCCCTCCTTCCCCCCCACACTCTCCCCTCCTTCCCTCCCACACTCTCCCCTCCTTCCCTCCCACACTCCCCCTCCTTCCCTCCCACAACTCTCCCCTCCCTTCCCTCCCACACTCTCCCCCTCCTTCCCTCCCACACTCTCCCCTCCTTCCCCCCCACACTCTCCCCTCCTTCCCCCCACACTCTCCCCACCTTCCCCCCCACACTCTCCCCGCCTTCCCCCTCACACTCTCCCCGCCTTCCCCCCACACTCTCCCCTCCATCCCCCCCCACACTCTCCCCTCCTTCCCCCCCACACTCTCCCCTTCCTTCCCCCCACACTCTCCCCTCCTTCCCCCCCACACTCTCCCCTCCTTACCCCGCCACACTCTCCCCTCCTTACCCCCACACTCTCCCCTCCTTCCCCCGCCACACAGTCCCCTCCTTACCCCCCCACACTCTCCCCTCCTTACCCCCCAACCTCTCCCCTCATTACCCCCGCACACTCTCCCCTCCTTACCCCGCACACTCTCCCCTCCTTACCCCCGCACACTCTCCCCTCCTTGCCCCCGCACACTCTCCCCTCCTTACCCCCGCACACTCTCCCCTCCTTACCCCCCCAACCTCTCCCCTCATTACCCCCCGCACACTCTCCCCTCCTTACCCCCGCACACTCTCCCCTCCTTACCCCCGCACACTCTCCCCTCCTTACCCCCGCACACTCTCCCCTCCTTACCCCCGCACACTCTCCCCTCCTTACCCCCCCACACACTCCCCTCCTTACCCCCCTACACTCTCCCCTCCTTACCCCCCCACACACTCCCCTCCTTACCCCCGCACACTCTCCCCTCCTTACCCCCCCACACTCTCCCCTCCTTACCCCCCACACTCTCCCCTCCTTACCCCCCCACACTCTCCCCTCCTTACCCCCGCACACTCTCCCCTCCTTACCCACGCACACTCTCCCCTCCTTACCCCCGCACACTCTCCCCTCCTTACCCCCCCACACTCTCCCCTCCTTCCCCCGCCACACAGTCCCCTCCTTACCCCCCCACACTCTCCCCTCCTTACCCCCCCAACCTCTCCCCTCATTACCCCCGCACACTCTCCCCTCCTTACCCCCGCACACTCTCCCCTCCTTCCGCCCCACACTCTCCCTCCTTCCGCCCCACACTCTCCCCTCCTTACCCCCCACACACTCCCCTCCTTACCCCCCACACACTCCCCTCCTTACCCCCCACACACTCCCCTCCTTCCCCCCACACTCTCCCCTCCTTCCCCTCCCACACTCTCCCCTCCTTCCCTCCCACACTCTCCCCTCCTTCCCCCTCACACTCTCCCCTCCTTCCCCTCACACTCTCCCCTCCTTCCCCCTCACACTCTCCCCTCCTTCCCCCTCACACTCTCCCCTCCTTCCCCCCCACACTCTCCCCTCTTCCCCCCCCCACACTCTCCCCTCCTTCCCCCTCACACTCTCCCCGCCTTCCCCCTCACACTCTCCCCGCCTTCCCCCCACACTCTCCCCGCCTTCCCCCCCACACTCTCCCCTCCATCCCCCCCACACTCTCCCCTCCTTCCCCCCTACACTCTCCCCTCCTTCCCCCCCACACTCTCCCCTCCTTCCCCCCCACACTCTCCCCTCCTTCCCCCCCACACTCTCCCCTCCTTACCCCGCCACACTCTCCCCTCCTTACCCCCCACACTCTCCCCTCCTTCCCCCGCCACACAGTCCCCTCCTTACCCCCCCACACTCTCCCCTCCTTACCCCCCCAACCTCTCCCCTCATTACCCCCGCACACTCTCCCCTCCTTACCCCCGCACACTCTCCCCTCCTTACCCCCGCACACTCTCCCCTCCTTGCCCCCGCACACTCTCCCCTCCTTACCCCCGCACACTCTCCCCTCCTTACCCCCCCAACCTCTCCCCTCATTACCCCCGCACACTCTCCCCTCCTTACCCCCGCACACTCTCCCCTCCTTACCCCCGCACACTCTCCCCTCCTTACCCCCGCACACTCTCCCCTCCTTACCCCCGCACACTCTCCCCTCCTTACCCCCCCACACACTCCCCTCCTTACCCCCCCACACTCTCCCCTCCTTACCCCCCCCACACACTCCCCTCCTTACCCCCGCACACTCTCCCCTCCTTACCCCCCCACACTCTCCCCTCCTTACCCCCCACACTCTCCCCTCCTTACCCCCCACACTCTCCCCTCCTTACCCCCGCACACTCTCCCCTCCTTACCCCCGCACACTCTCCCCTCCTTACCCCCGCACACTCTCCCCTCCTTACCCCCGCACACTCTCCCCTCCTTACCCCCCCACACTCTCCCCTCCTTCCCCCGCCACACAGTCCCCTCCTTACCCCCCCACACTCTCCCCTCCTTACCCCCCCAACCTCTCCCCTCATTACCCCCGCACACTCTCCCCTCCTTACCCCCGCACACTCTCCCCTCCTTACCCCCGCACACTCTCCCCTCCTTACCCCGCACACTCTCCCCTCCTTACCCCCGCACACTCTCCCCTCCTTACCCCCCCACACACTCCCCTCCTTACCCCCCTACACTCTCCCCTCCTTACCCCCGCACACTCTCCCCTCCTTACCCCCGCACACTCTCCCCTCCTTACCCCCGCACACTCTCCCCTCCTTACCCCCGCACACTCTCCCCTCCTTACCCCCGCACACTCTCCCCTCCTTACCCCCGCACACTCTCCCCTCCTTACCCCCGCACACTCTCCCCTCCTTACCCCCGCACACTCTCCCCTCCTTACCCCCGCACACTCTCCCCTCCTTACCCCCGCACACTCTCCCCCCTGCCCCTCCCACACTCTCCCCACCTGCCCCTCCCACACTCTCCCCTCCTGCCCCTTCCACACTCTCCCCTCCTTCCCCTCCCACACTCTCCTCTCTCCCAACACTCTCCTCTCTCCCTGCCCCCTACACTCTCTTCTCTCCTTACACTCTCCTCTCCTGCCCCTCCCACACTCTCCTCTCTCCCTCCCCCCCACACTCTCCTCTCTTCCCCCACACTCTCCTCTCCGTCCCCCGTCCACACTCTCCTCTCTTCCCCGCCCCACACACTCTCCCCTCCTTCCCCGTGCCACACACCCTCCCCTCCTTCCCCCCCATACTCTCCCTCCCCTTTTTCCCCCCCACACTCTCCCTCCCCTCCTTCCCCCCCAACACTCTCCCTCCCCTCCTTCCCCCCCACACTCTCCCTCCCCTCCTTCCCCCCCACACTCTCCCTCCCCTCCTTCCCCCCACACTCTCCCTCCCCTCCTTCCCCCCCACACTCTCCCTCCCCTCCTTCCCCCCCACACTCTCCCTCCCCTCCTTCCCCCCCACACTCTCCCTCCCCTCCTTCCCCCCCACACTCTCCCTCCCCTCCTTCCCCCCCACACTCTCCCCTCCTTCCCCCCATATACACACACCCCTCCTTCCCCCACCAAACACTCTCCCCTCCTTCCTCTCTACCTCTCTCTTTCACTCGCACACATGCACACACTCTCTCCTTCTCTGTCATTCTCACACTAGCATGCGTGCACTCACTCTGTCTCTCACACAAACGAGCGTGCACTCTCTCAGACTGTTCCATAAATGTGCCCGCACACTCTTTGTCTTTCTGTCACACACACGCGCGGATACACTTCTCCCTCTGTACGTCACACACACACTCTCACGTACTCTTTCTCTCTGTGTATTATGCCACGGGGTTAACCTCCCAGCTAATTTAAACCAGCCAAACAGAAAAGATTCACCCCGAGCTGTAATCTGTTAAAATTCAAGAGGCAAAGAACTATCCCAAAAGTCACTATTTAAAGTAGAAAAAATTTAAGAACTTTATTCTTTAAGTCTAACAGAGAACATTAACTAACAACTACAACTCCTTTCTCTTAAACCTATCTTTTACCTCCCCTCTGCAATATTGGTCTCAATTACAATTGACAGTAAAAAATCACGTTTCAAGTCCAGTCAGCTTTGCTGAGTGTCCTCTGTAGATTCTCTCTCCAAGTTGGTTTCAATAGTTTTTTCTGTGCAAAGTCCTTCTCCAGACAGGTACCTCTCAGAGAGTTCTTAGTAGCAGCCAACATCTGTTGGTCCATTGGCAGTTCTCTTTGTCGTTCTGGCTAACTGTTCAAAATGTCTGATATTTATACTCCAAAACATTGGATTGTTTCATTGGCTTTAATATTATCAAAATACTAAATTCATACTTGATTGCAGTTTGGTATCGTGGGGCATAATTTAATCTGATTGGCCAAATTTGAATTTGTTTTTATCTCATGGCAACCCATTTACTCTAGCTGTTTCAACCAAATGTTATATTGTTACCTTGTTCCGGACTCTCTGTGCCGTTCTAAGTCCTTGCTAGCTTTTCAACTATCTTAAACATACAGTACGCCTACATCTTCGTAACACTATGTCACACACAAGCACACGCACACCCCCTCCCTCTCTATGTCTATGTCACACACAGGTGTGGGCATACACTCTGTCTATGTTACACACAGGTGTGCGTGCACTCTTTTTCTATGTCACACACACGCATGTACACATTATCTCCCTCTATGTCACACACAGGTGCGTGCATACTCTTTCCCGCTCTGTCACACAAGCACGCGCACGCTTTCCCTCTCTGCCCCATACACACACGAATGCACTCTCTCCCTCTCGTCACACACACGTGCTCATACTCTCCCTGTCACAGACATGTATGTGCATTCTCATTCTCTGTCACATGTGCATACACTCTCTCCCTCTATCACTCTCACTCACACACACACATTCTCCTCTCTGTCACACTCACACAAGCGCACACTCTTCCTTTCTGTCACACACACGAGTGCGTGCGCACTCTCTCCCTTTCTGTCATAAACGTGAGTCTGTCACATATGTGCGTGTACACCCACTCCCTTTCTCTATCACTCTCACATTTGCGCAAGCACTCTCTCCCTCCGTGAAACACACATGTGCATGCCCACTGGCCCTCTCTCTCACACACATATGAAGATGCACTCTCTCCCTTTCTGTCACAGAAGGACGCACTCCCTCTCTGTCACATACATGCATACAGACTCTGCCTCTCTGCGCACTTTGTGTCACACATACATGGGCACAATCTCTCCCTCTCTGTCACTCTCACACGTGAGTACTCTCCTTTTCTCGGTCATTCTCACACACATGCGTGCATTCTCTCCCTGTCACATGTGCACTCTCTCCCTCTCTCTGTCACACACGCTTGTGAATTCTCTCTCTCTGTCATACACATGCATGTGCACACTTTCCCTCTCTCTCTGTTACACACATGCATGCGCACCCTCTTCCTCATTTTCACATTCATGCCCACATTCTCTCCCTCTCTCTGTCACACAAATGCGTGCATACTCTCGCCCCCTCTGTCACTCTCTCACACGTGCTCACACTCTCCCTCTGTCAGATATGTGCACACACTCTCCGACTCTCTTTCACATACGCGCACATATACTCTCGCTGTCACAGATATGTGCACACACACTTTTCCTCTCTGTTACACATAAGCGTGCACACGCTCTCCCTCTCTCTATAACTCTCACACGCGTGTGCACAGTCTCTCCCTGTGCCACAGACAGGCTTGTACACTCTCTCCTTCTCTGTGTCACAAATGCTAATGCACTCTGTGAGCATAAAAGGTATAGTAAGTTTGCTGATGACACAAAAATTGGAGGTGTAGTGGTTAGTGAAAAAGGTTACCTCAGATTAAAACAGGATTTTGATCAGATGGGCCAATGGGCTGAAAAATGGCAGATGGAGTTTAATTTAGATAAATGTGAGGTGCTGCATTTTGGAAAGGCAAATCTCAGCAGGACTTATACACTTAATGGTAAGGTCCTTGGAGTGTTGCTGAACAAAGAGACCTTGGAGTGCAGGTTCATAGCTCCTTGAAATTGGAGTCGCAGGTAGATAGGATAGTGAAGGCGGCGTATGGTATGCTTTCCTTTATTAGTCAGAGTATTGAGTACAGGAGTTGGGAGGTCATGTTGCAACTGTATAGGACATTGGTTAGGCCATTGTTAGAATATTGTGTGCAATTCTGGTCTCCTTCCTATCGGAAGGATGTCGTGAAACTTGAAAGAGTTCAGAAAAGATTTACAAGGATGTTGCCAGGGTTGGAGGATTTGAGATATAAGAGAGAGGCTGAATAGGCTGGGGCTATTTTCCCTGGAGCGTCAGAGGCTGAGGGTGACCTTGTAGAGGTTTACAAAATTATGAGGGGCATGAATAGGGTAAATAGACAAGGTCTTTTCCCTGGGGTGGGAGAGTCCAGAACCAGAGGGCATAGGTTTAGGGTGAGAGGGGAAAGATATAAAAGAGACCTAAGGGACAACTTTTTCACGCAGAGGGTGGTACTTGTATGGAATGAGCTGCCAGAGGATGTGGTGGAGGCTGGTACAATTGTAACATTTAAAAGGCATCTGAATGGGTATGTGAATAGCAAGGGTTTGGAGGGATATGGGCCAGGTGCTGGCAGGTGGGACTAGATTGGGTTGGGATATCTGGTCGGCATGGACAAGTTGGACTGAAAAGTCTGTTTCCGTGCTGTACATCTCTGTGACTCTTCCTCTCTCTATCACACACTCGCATGCGCACTCTCTGCTCTCTCTGTCACACACATGCTCAAACTGTCCCTCTCTCTGTCACAGACATGTGCACACACTTTCTCACTATCACATATATGCACGCATGCACTCTCTCCCTCTTTGTCACACACATGTGCACACACTCTCTCATTCTCTCTGTCACACGTCTGTGCACTCTCTCCCTCTATCACACTTTCAAATGGATGCAATCTCTCCCCCTCTCTATTGCTCTCACACAGGTATGCACACTCTCCTCTCTGTCTCTCTCACATAGACACGCATGCACTCTCTCCATCTGTCACTCTCACACGTGTGCACGCACTCTCTCCATTTTTGTCACACGCGCACGTATACTCGCTCCCTCTCCATGTCTCTCACACACATACACTCTCTCCCTCTATCACACACTCACATTCGCGTGAGCACTCTCGTACCTCTGTCACACACAAGTACACGCACAAGCACTCTCTCCTGTCACAGACACATGCATACACACTCTGCCTCCCTGTTACATACACATGCGTGCGCATTCTCACCCCCTCTGTCTCACACAGGCATGTACACTCTCTCCCTCTCTTTATCACTCTCACACGTGCTCACACTCTCCCTGTCACAGACATGTGCACACACTCCCTCCCCCTCTCTTTTACATACATGAACTCTCCCTCTCTGTCACACATGTGCTTGGACTCTCTCACTCTGTCAGACATGTGCACGCTCTCCCTTTCTCTGTCACACACAAGCACGCATGCACACTCCGTCACACTTGTGCATGCACTTTGTCACATATGCGCATGCATTCTCCGTCTGTCACACGTGTGCAGTGTCACACACACGTGCACACACTCTCTCCCTCTGTCACACACAGGCGCGCACACTCTCAGTCTCTCTGTCACACACACTTGCGCACTCTTCCTCCTCTGCCTCACACACACGCATGCATTCTCTCAATTTCTTTGTCACTCACACACATGCTCAAACTCTCCTTCTGTCACAGACAAGGTACACATACACTCTCCCTGTTACACACAAGCACACGCATGCTCTTCCTCTGTCACATACATATTCACACACTCTCCCTCTATCACTCTCACACACGCGTGCAGTCTCCCTTTCTGTCTCACACACACTTGCATACTCTCTCTATCTCTATCACTCTCACCTTCTGTCACTCTCAGACATGTGCCCACTCGCTCGCTCTCTCTCTCTGTCACTCTCACAGAGTTGGGAGTGCATTCTCTCCCTCTCTCTGTCACAAACACATGCACGCACGCACGCACTAACTCCCTTTCAATCCCACAAAGAAAATTTACAGCCCAGGAAAAGCCCTTCAGCCCTCCAAGCCTGAGTCGATCCAAATGCACTGTCTAAACCTGGTCAGTCAATTCCTAAGCATCTGTATCCCTCTGCTCCCCACCTACTCATGCATCTGTCCAGACGCATTTTAAATGAATCTACCATGCTTGCCTCTAGCACCTCTGCTGGCAACGTGTTCCAAATTCCCACCACCCTCTGTGTGAAGTACTTGCCGCATGTATCCCCCTTAACTTTCCATCTCTCACCTTGAAAGTGTGTCCTCTCGTTATTGAATCCTTCACCCTGGGAAAAAGCTTGCTTCTATCTACTCTGACTATACCCTTCATGATTTTGTAAACCTCACATCAGGTCCCCCCTCAATCTCCTTTTTTCTAATGAAAACAAACCTAATCTACTCAACCTCTCTTCATAGCTAGCACCTTCCATATCAGTCAACATCCTTCTCTGCACCCTCTCCAAAGCGTCCACATCCTTTTGGTAATGTGGCGACCAGAACTGTACACAGTATTCTAAATGCAGACGAACCAATGTCTTGCACAATTTTAACATGACTTGCCAGCTCTTATACTCAATACCCCCTCCAGTGGGTATCTGCCTTCTTGACCACTCTATCCACTTGTGCAGCAACCTTCAGGGTACAATAGACCTGAACTCCCAGATCTCTCTGCCCATCAACTTTTCCCAAGGCTCTTCCGTTCATTGTATAATTCGCTCTAGAATTAGTCTTGCCTGACTGCATCACCTCACATTTGTCTGGATTGAACTCCATCTGCCACCTTTCCGCCCAACTCTCCAGTCTATCTATATCCTCCTGTATTCTCTGACAGTCCCTTATACTTTCTACTACTCCACCAATCTTCGTGTCATCTGCAAACTTGCTGATTATCCCAACAGTGCCCTCTTTCAGATCATTTATGTATATTACAAACAACAGTGGCCCCAACACTGACCCCTGTGGAACACCACTGGTCACCTTTCTCCATTTCGAGAAACTCCCTTCAACTCCTACTCTCTGTCTCCTGTTGCTCAACCAGTTCTTTATCCACCTAGCTAGAACACCCTGCACACCATGTAACTTCACTTTCTCCATTAGACTACCATGGGGAACCTTATCAAACGCCTTACTAAAGTCCATGTATATGACATCAACAGCCCTTCCTTCATCTATCAACTTGGTCACTTCCTCGAAGAACTCTATTCAGTTGGTAAGGCACGATCTCCCCAAAACAAAACCATGTTACTTATCACTGATAAGCCCATTGTTTTCTAAATATAAATAGATCCTTTCCCTCAGTACCTTCCCCATACCGACGTCTCACTGGTCTGTAGTTACCTGGGGGGAGTCACTGTGAGACTGATGGGGGGGGTCACCGTGAGAGTGACAGTGATTGGGGGGTCACTGTGAGAGTGATGTGGGGGTCACAGTGCCAGTGATGGGGGATCATTGTGAAAAAAAAGGGCGGCATGGTGGCATAGTGGTTAGCACTGCTGCCTCACAGCGCCAGAGACCTGGGTTCAATTCCCGCCTCAGGCGACTGTCTGTGTGGAGCTTGACCATTCTCCCCGTGTATGCGGGGTTTCCTCCGGGTGCTCCGGTTTCCTCCCACAGTCCAAAAATGTGCAGGTTAGGTGAATTGGCAATGCTAAATTGCCCGTAGTGTTAGGTGAAGGGGTAAATGCAGGGGTCTGGGTCTGGGTGGGTTGCGCT
Source organism: Chiloscyllium plagiosum (assembly GCF_037043375.1). Classification (NCBI taxonomy): domain Eukaryota; kingdom Metazoa; phylum Chordata; class Chondrichthyes; order Orectolobiformes; family Hemiscylliidae; genus Chiloscyllium; species Chiloscyllium plagiosum. The sequence goes on along the minus strand of NW_028270154.1, from coordinate 72,057,348 downwards.
TCGGCGGGTCGGTGTTGTTGGGCCGAAGGGCCTGTTTCCACACTGTAAGTAATCTAATCTACCCTTCTTGTACAGGGGGACAACATGAGCAACCTTCCAGTCAGCCGACACATCACCTGTATTTAAGGTTGCCACAAAGATATCTGTCAGGGCTCCAGCTATTTCCTTGTGCATTGTCACATGTGCGTGCGCACTCTGTCACACGCACAATGTCTCTACCTCCTACGTGCGCAATCATATGCACTCTGCCACGTGTGCTGTCACACACATATGCTCTATCATGCATGTGTGTGCTGTCACCCACAAGTGCACTCTCACACTGTCACGCACTCTGTGTCTGTCACATGAGCACACTCTTTTCACATGCACTCTGTCAAACGCACATGCACTCCAGCATGCGCACACAAACTGTCACACGCACACTGTCACAGGCACGAGCTCTGTCACATGCAGATGCACTCTGTTTCACAGGCACGCATTGTGTCACGTGCACGCAGTGTCTGTCACACAGACGTGCATTCTGTCACATGCACGCACACTTAAGTGCATGCGCATATGCTTTCTATCACATGCACACCCGCACGCTGTCACACGCATGTACTGTTGCACACCCACGTGCTATGTCACACGGCCACACAATCACTGTCACACGGCCATGCATGTTCTCTCTGTCACTCACCTGCTGAGACGCACGTGCAGTCACATGCGGCGCACTGTGTCGTACACACATGCACTCTATGACACGTGTGCACATGCAGTGTCTCATGCACTGTCAACTGGCATGCACTCTGTCACGCTCACGCACAGGGTTTAGATCAGAGTGGTGCTGGAAAAGCACAACAGGTTTCGGGGAAAAGCCCAGAGTGCACATTCTGTCACACGCACTCTCCCTGTTACTCGCTCGCGCTCTGAAGGGCTTTTGCCCGAAACATCGATTCTCCCGCTCCTCGGATGCTGCCTGCCCTACTGTGCTTTTCCAGCGCCACACTGATCTAGACCCCGAACACACTGTCACGCGCCCATGCACTCTCATTCTGTCACACGCGCGCACACAGTCATGTGCACGAACGAACATGCACTCTCTGTCACACGCGCGCTCTCTCTCTCACCCGCCCAAACAGTTTCCGCGCGTCCTCTGTGTCACGTGTTCCACCTGCCGCCCGGGACACGTGATGTCACAGAGCGATGACGCGCAGTGGCACGGTGACGTGTTTCCGGTTTGCCTGTTGGCTGCCTGAAGCCGGAGCGATCTTGAGGAGAGGGAGAGGGTGCGGATTGAGGGCTTGGACACATTGCAGGGCACAGACCACTGAACAGTACGGTATTGCGGCCTTACCACGGACACAACAAAGTAAAGAGCCGGCTTAACGGCAGAGTGAGTGTGGAGTTGGGAATCCGACATCACAGACTCAAAAGGCCGTTAGCCTGACGGCTACATCCGGGAGATGTATGGCCAGCGCACTGCCTGATGGGAGAGGGGCAAAGGGGGCGGGGCCTGGACAATATGGGGCGGGGTCTGTGTTGAGGTGATTGGAGCGTGATGTTTGGATGGTGCGGATCCTGATTGTGTGGGGCAGGAGCAGGTCATGCAGCACCTCGGCCCAGAACGTGTAGGGGCGATGAGGTGCTGGGTCACGGGGCAGGCTGTAGGAGGCGGGGACTGGGCCAGGCTAAATAAGGGCGGGGTCATGGCTTAGCGTATCCCCAGGACAAAGGAGGCGGGGGACCGGGGTGTGGGGGTCAGGTTATAGAGCGAGCTCCGGGCAAATGCGGAACTGCTCCGGTAATAGGAGACTGTGTCTAAATGGTGGGGGCCGTGGTCTGGATGGGGAAGAGCCATGAATGTTTGGGTGGGACTAGGGTAATCGGTGGGGTATCAAGAATTTTGGTGAGGCTAGGGTAATAGGTCGTTTCCCTCAGGGCGTCGCCAGATGATCCCTCTTGGTGGGGTGGGGGGTTAAATTGGACTGGCTCTTCAATGTTTGTTCGAAGGAATAGTGTCAGATAGGACTTGATGTTGCCTGGGAAAGTGAACTGAGCTGTTATTTGGTGAGGTTCAGTTTGGCTAGGGGTAGGTGCAATGTGTTGGGCCTGAAGAGCTTTCAAAATCAGGCCTGGATTTTAGCTGGTGTGGTGAAAGTATGGAACCAGTGGTGGACTACTGTGTCTCACCGCCAGATCCAAAGGAAGAAGGTGGACTGTGTTTAAAACCACACAACTGCTGGAGTCTATAGCATTCCCTTTCATAGCTAGTGTTTGCCTTGCCCCTTCTTTGGTGCCCTCTGTTGTTGGTGCTCCATTGTTGCTAAGCTTTTGTTTGATCTGTGCTGAGGTGATAGCCCTGACATGATAGTGAAGTGCTTGTGTGTGTATTTGGAGGGTGGTGGTTTGACCTGGCTGTTAATTGACAGCTCTCACCCTGCTCCATTCAGTTGATTTAAGTGAAAAATGAGCTTGAGCTGATGGGATTTCTTTACAGGTTGGTCGTTGCTTTTGTCTTGGAGTGATTATTCCTGTGGCTGGGTGCTCCTTGCTCTTGTTCAAGGGGTAAGTGAATATATTGGGAAAAGCTCCATTGATTCAGTGAATACCTTAAGGGATTGAAGTAGGGAGAAGGCCTTAAGCCTTGAGCATGTGATAGTGTCTGATTTTGTCTGATCTGGAGACATCTGACTTTTACTTACATTCCCAAACTCATTGCATGGAGTAGTTGGCTGCCAAAACTGTGTGCACTATTTCAGACCTGCTTCTCTGGCTTTTCCCACTGTTCAATGGAGGCTGCTTGATAAAGACATTAACCAGTGGGAGAAGTATCGAAAACCAGTGTACTTTTCAGATTGACTTCTTTTCTGGCTGGATTAGTGGTGCTGGAAAAGCACAGCAGTTCAGCCAGCATCCGAGGAGCAGTAAAATCGATGTTTCGGGCCAAAGCCCTTAATCAGGAATACAGGCAGAGAGCCTGAATGGTGGAGAGATAAGTGAGATGAGGGTGGGGGATGGGGTGAAAGTAGCATAGAGTACAATAGATGAGTGGGGGAGGGGATGAAGGTGATAGGTCAAGGAGGAGGGTGGAGTGGATAGGTGGAAAAGATAGGCAGGTAGGACAAGTCATGGGAACAGTGCTGAGCTGGAAGTTTGGAACTGGGGTGAGGTGGGGGAAGGGGAAATGAGGAAACTGTTGAAGTCCACATTGATGCCCTGGGGTTGAAGTGTTCCGAGGCGGAAGATGAGGCGTTCTTCCTCCAGGCGTTGGGTGGTGAGGGAGCGGCGGTGAAGGAGACCCAGGACCTCCATGTCCTCAGCAGAGTGGGAGGGGGAGTTAAATGTTGGGCCACAGGGCGGTGTGGTTGATGTTTCCTAAAACGCTCTGCTAGGAGGCGTCCAGTCTCCCCAGTGTAGAGGAGACCGCATCGGGAGCGACGGATACAATAAATGATATTGGTGGATGTGCAGGTAAAACTTTGGATGTGGAAGGCTCCTTTAGGGCCTTGGATGGAGGTGAGGGAGGAGGTGTGGGCGCAGGCTTTGCAATTCCTGCGGTGGTAGGGGAAGATGCCAGGATGTGAGGGTGGGATGTAGGGGGGGCGTGGACCTGACCAGGTAGTCACGGTGGGAATGGTCTTTGCGGAAGGTGGAAAGGAGTGGGGAGGGAAATATATCCCTGGTGGTGAGGTCCGTTTGGAGGTGGCGGAAATGTCGGCAGATGATTTAGTTTATGCGAAGGTTGGTAGGGTGGAAGGTGAGCACCAGGGGCGTTCTGTCCTTGTTACGGTTGGAGGGGTGGGGTCTGAGGGCGGAGGTGCGGGATGTGGACGAGATGCGTTGGAGGGCATCTTTAACCACGTGGGAAGGGAAATTGCGGTCTCTAAAGAAGGAGGCCATCTGGTGTGTTCTGTGGTCGAACTGTTCCTCCTGGGAACAGATACGGCGGAGGCGAAGGAAATTGGCATTTTTGCGGGAGGTAGGGTGGGAAGAGGTGTAATCCAGGTAGCTGTGGGAGTCGGGTTTGTAAAAATGTTGGTGTCAAGTCTGTCGTCATTAATGGAGATGGAGTGGTCCGGGAAAGGGAGGGAGGTGTCAGAGATGGTCCAGGTAAATTTAAGGTCAGGGTGGAATGTGTTGGTGAAGTGGATGAATTGCTCAACCTCCTCGCGGGAGCACGAGGTGGCGCCAGTGCAGTCGTCAATGTAGCAGAGGAAGGGGTGGGGAATGGTGCCGGTGTAATTATGGAAGATGGACTGCTCGCCCTAGCCAACAAAGAGACAGGCATAGCTGGGGCCCATACGGGTGCCCATGGCTACCCCTTTGGTCTGGAGGAAGTGAGAGGATTCAAAGGAGAAATTAAGCGTGAGGACCAGTTCAGCCAAACAAATGTGTGTCGGTGGAAGGTTACTGTTGGGGACGTCGGGAGAGGAAGAAATGGAGGCCCTGTTCTTGGCGGATGGAGGTGTAGAGGGACTGGATATCCAGGGTGAAGATGAGGCGTTGGGGCCCGGGGAAACAGAAGTCTTGGTGGAGGGCGTGGGTGGTGTCTCGAAAGTATGTGGGGAGTTCCTGGACTAGGGGGGATAGGACAGTGTCGCGGTCGGTAGAAATGAGTTCAGTAGGGCAGGAACATGCTGAGACAATGGGTCGGCTAGGGTGGTCAGGCTTGTGAATCTTGGGAAGGTGGTAGTCCGGGAACCGCGCTCTGCCCGGTTCTGAGGTTGGGAGATCTCCTGAGGTGATGAGGTTCTGTATCGTCTGGGAGATGATGGTTTGGTGATGGAGGGTGGGGTCATGGTCGAGGGTGCGATAGGAAGAGGTGTCCTTGAGTTGGCGTCTGGCTTCAGCGGTGTAGAGGTCACTGCGCCCCTCTATCTGCTGGCTTGATGGTGAGGTTGGGATTGCGCGTTGAGGGTGAGAGGTTGGAGTGGGGTAGACAGGTTGAGGCGGTTAAATGCCATCCTTATTTCCAATTCCTCCGCCTCCGTCACATCTGCTCCCAGGAGGGCCAGTTCCATCACAGAATGCACCAGATGGCCAACTCCTTTCGAGACCGCAATTTCCCTTCCCACGTGGTTAAAGATGTCCCCCCATGCATCTCGTCCATATCCCGCACCTCTGCCCTCAGACTCCAACCATAACAAGGACAGAATGCCCCTGGTGCTCACCTTCCACTCTACCAACCTTCGCATAAACCAAATCATTCGCCGACATTTCCACCACCTCCAAACGGACCCACCACCAGGGATATATTTCCCTCCCCTCTCCTTTCCACCTTCCGCAAAGACCATTCCCTCCGTGACTACCTGGTCAGGTCCACACCCCCCTACAACCCACCCTCACATCCTGGCATCTTCCCCTGCCACCGCAGGAGTTGCAAAACCTGTGCCCACACCTCCTCCCTCACCTCCATCCAAGGCCCTAAAGGAGCCTTCCACATCCATCAAAGTTTTACCTGCACATCCACCAATATCATTTATTGTATCCGTCGCTCCCAATGCGGCCTCCTCTACATTGGGGAGACTGGACGCTTCCTAGCAGAGCGCTTTCGGGAACATTTCTGGGACACTCATACCAATCAACCACACCGCCCTGTGGCCCAACATTTCAACTCCCCCTTCCACTCTGCCGAGGACATGGAGGTCCTGGGCCGCCTCCACCGTCGCTCCCTCACCACCCGACGCCTGGAGGAAGAACGCCTCCTCTTCCGCCTCGGAACACTTCAACCCCAGGGCATCAATGTGGACTTCAACAGTTTCCTCATTTCCCCTTCCCCCACCTCACTGCAGTTCCAAACTTCCAGCTCAGCATTTTCCCCATGACTTGTCTTACCTGCCTATCTTCTTTTCCACTTATCCACTCCACCCTCCTCCCTGACCTATCACCTTCATCCCCTCCCCCACTCACCTATTGTACTCTATGCTACTTTCTCCCCACCCCCCACCCTCCTCTCATTTATCTCTCCACCATTCAGGCACTCTGTATTCCTGATGAAGGGCTTTTGCCCGAACCGTCAATTTTACTGCCTCTCGGATGCTGCCTAAACTGTTGTGCTTTTCCAGCACCACGAATCTAGAATCTGCTATCCAGCATCTGCATTCATTGTTTTTACCTTCTTTTCTGGCTGTCATTACTGGATAATAATCATTGTTTGGAGAAGTATGGCTGTTTACAAGGCCTTTCAATGTGAATAAGTTTAAATGTCTTATAAAATTTGGTTGATAGAATTTGGTAAAAAAAAAGTGTTGACAATACTGTACTCAGGTCAGGCAGCGACTGGAGAGAAAGTCAGTGTTTTTAATTGGATGATCTTTCACCAGATGATCTGTTTATCTTTCTTTGTTTCCCTCTCTGGTCCCCCCACATCTCCTCCCAACCCAACATCTCTCCAGATGGTGCCTTGTCTGGCTTCATAGTCTAGCACTTAGTATTTTTATTTAAGATTTGTGGCAGGTGTAGTATTTTGATTTTTGTTTCATGGAATCCTTCAAATTATTACTTTGAAACATATCACACTGCTGAACAGCTTTTGCAACACCTGGCTATCTGTCTGATGTTAAGTCCAGATTGTTGTACCTGAGGGTACTGCGTGAAATGCCTTCTTGCAATGGACCTTGTGGAGTCTCTACCAGATGTAAAACTGTGTAAGCACTTTCCCTCAGTTCTCGGTGGGGAAGGAAGCGCGAGGGAGAGAAAGATCACACGTGTCATGTTCTTTGTTTCCCTTCTCTTACTCAGTAACCTCCTGTGCAGCACCTTGTCAAAGGTTGTCTTGACGTCCAGCTAGATAATGTCCATTGGCTCACCGTCTAATCTGCTTAGTACTTCCTCAAAGAATTCTTGCAGATTTGTCAGGCATGGCTTCCCCTTGATGAAACCATGCTGACCTTGCTCTATTTTACCATACACTTCACAGTATTCAGAATTCACATTCTTCACAGTGGATTCCAGGATCTCATCCATGACTGATGTTAGACTAATTGGTCTGTAATTTTCCATCTTTTTAAACTCTGGTGTAATCCCTTCCTGATTCTAGCAATTCCTGAAAGATCACTACTAACGCCTCCACTATCTCTTCAACTGTCTCCTTGGAACTCTAGAGTATAGTCCATCTGGTCCAGGTGATTTCTCCACCTTCACGCCATTCAGTTTTTCTAGCGCCTTCTCCTTGGTGATGGCCACCATACCCAGCTCTGCCCCTTCACTCTCTTGAATTTTTGGATATAACTTGTGAATCCAATGTGAAGACTGACGCGAACTAGTTATTCAGTTCCTCAGCCATTTCCTTGTTCCCCAGTACTATCTCTCCAGGGTCATGTTCCAGCAGCCCAATGTCCACTTTTGCTTCTCTCTTGCCCTTTATATATAGAACAGGACAGTACGGAACAGGCCCTTTAGCCCTCGATGTTGTGCCGACCTGTGAACTATTCTCAACTCATCCCATCATCATCCATGTATGTATCCAAGTTTAAATCTCCCTAATGTGGCTGAGTTAACTACATTGGCAGATAGGGCATTTCACGCCCTTACCACTCTGAGTAAAGAACCTGCCTCTGACATCTGTCTTTTATCGCCCCTAAATTTGTAGTTATGTCCCCTCATACAAGCTAACGTCATCGTTCACTGTCTACCCTATCTAATCCTCTGATCATCTTGTATGTCTCTATCAAATCCCCCCCTGAGCTGCCGCCTTTCCAATGAGAACAGACCCAAGTCTTTCAGCCTTTTCTCATAAGACCTTCCCTCCAGACCAGGCAACACCCTGGTAAATCTCCTCTGCACCTTTTCCAATGCTTCCACATCCTTCCTGAAATATGGCAACCTGAACTGTACACAATATTCCATGTGCAGCCTCACTAGTGTTTTGTATAGTTGCAGCATGATATTGTGGCTCTGGAACTCAATCCCTCTACCAATGAAACCTAACACACTGGATGCCTTCTTAACAGCATTATCAACCTGGATGTCAACTTTCAGGGATCCATGTACATGGATTCCAAGGTCCCGCTGCACATCCACACTACCAAGAATCTTTCCATTGACCCAGTACTCTGCCTTCCTGTTATTCTTCCCAAAGTGCACCACCTCACATTTAGCTGCATTGAACTCCATTTGCCACCTCTCAGTCCAATTCTGCAGTTTATCAAGTCCTCCTGCAACCTGTAACACACTTTCACACTGTCCACTACTCCACCATCTGCAAACTTACTAATCCATCCACCTATGCCTGCAACTAAGTCATTAATAAAAATAACAAACAGCAGTGGTCCCAAAACAGATCCTTCTGGCACACCACTAGTAACCGGACTCCAGGCTGAATATTTTCCACCAACCACCACTCGCTGCCTCCTTTCAGAAAGCCAGTTTCTAATCCAAACTGCTAAATCACCCTCCATTCCATGCCTCAGCATTTTCTCCAACAGCCTACCACGTGGAACCTTATCAAAGGCTTTACTGAAGTCCATGTATACGATGTCAACTGCCCTACCCTCATCTACATGCTTGGTCACTTCAAAAAACTCAAGGTTTGTGAGACATGACCTGTCCTTGATGAAACCATGTTGGCCATCTGAAATCAAATTGTTGCTTGTTAGATGGTTACAAATCTTATCTCTTATAATCCATTCCAAAACCTTGCCTACAACAGAAGTAAGGCTCACTGGTCTATAATTACCTGTGTCATCTCTACTGCCCTTCTTGAACATTTGCATGATTGCATGACATTTGCAATCCTCTAGTCCTCTGGTACTAAACCTATAGACAATGACGACTCAAACATCAAAGCCAAAGGCTCTGCCATCTCCTCCCTAGTTTCCCAGAAAATCCTTGGATAAATCCCATCCGGCCCAGGGGACTTGTCTACTTTCACTCCTTCTAGAATTGATAACACCTATTCATAACTAACCTCAATCCTTTCTAGTCTAATATCTTGTACCTTATTCTTCTCTACAATATTCTCCTTTTCCTGAGTGAAAACCGAAGAGAAATGTTAATTTAGCACCTCCGATCTCCACAGGGTTCACACTCAACTTCCCACTTCTGTCTTTGACTGGCCCATTCTTACCCTAGTCATCCTTTTATTCTTCACATACTTATAGAAAGCTTTAGCGTTCTCCTTTATTCTATTTGCTAAAGACTGCTCGTGTCCTCTGTTTTTAACTCTCTTTAAATCCTTCCTAGCTGATCTGTAACTCTCCATCGCCTCATCTGAACCATCTTGTCTCATCAACACAAGCTTCTTCCTTCCGTTTAACAAGAGATGCAATTCCCTTACCTTATCACCACCTCCCTGCCTGACAGTGACATACCTATCAAGGACATGCAATATCTGTTCCTTAAACCAGCTCCACATTTCCATTGTCTGCATCCCCTGCATTTTGCTCCCCATTCTATGCATCCTAATTCTTGCCGAATCGCATGGTAATTGCCCTTGCCCCATCGGTAACTCTTAACCTGTGGCATGCACTTATCCCTTTCCATCGTTAAACTAAACGTAACTCAATGATGGTCACTCTCTTCAAAGTGCTCACCTACAACTAAATCAAACACCTGGCCTGGTTCATTACCAAGTACCAGATCCAGTGTGGCCTCCCCTCTTGGCCCTTTGACATACTGTGTCAGGAAACCCTCCTGTACACATTGGATAAAAACTGATCCATCCGATGTACTAGAGTAATAGCATTTCCAGTCAATGTTGGGGAAGTTAAAGTCCCCAGTAATTACCCTGTTCCTTTCGCTCCTACCCAGAATAATTTTGCCAATCCTCTCTTCCACCTCCCTGGAACTCTGCGGAGGCCTATAAAAACCTCCAAGCAGTGTGACCTCTTCTCCTGTTTCTAACCTCAGCCCACACTACCTCAGTAGATGAGTCCTCGTCAAAAGTTCTTCCAGCCACTGTTATACTATCTGTGACTAACGAGGCCATGCCTCCCCCCTCTTTTACTGCCTTGCCTGTTCTTAATGAAAGATCTAAATCTTGGAACCTGCAACTACCATTCCTCGCACTGCTCTATCCATATCTTTGAAATGGCCACAACATCGAAGTCCTGCTCAGCTATGGTCCCGAAGTGCAGGCCCCAAATCCACAAGATACGTTTTTATAATCACTTACCTTCCCAGACTGCTCTCCCTTCGTTCATGCACAGCTCCAATTCTGAAGTGCAGGCCCTAAAACCACAAGCTAATCTTTCACCTTCCCTGGCTGGTCCTGAAGTGCTGGAGGGGCTCAAATAGCTGGGACAGCTCACCTTAAACGAGGTATTTGGGCAATGTAAAGTTCTGGGAGAGTTAATATGACAGGCAGATAAACAGCCAGATGTTCTGTCATGACGTGGGAAGTAACATATTGGTATGGATAGGTGATTAGTTGGCTAATGGAAAACAGAAAATGGGGAGAAAAGGATCATTTTTGGATTGGCAGGGTGTGAAGTCTGTACCTTTGCCATCAGTGCTGAGGCTGCAATATTTACAACTTATATAAATGACATGGTTGAAAGGATCAAAGATATGGCTGTTAAATTTATTGTCACAAAAATAGATAGGAAAATGAGTCTTCAGGAGGAAGTAGAGAGCCTGCAAAGGGGTAGATGTAGGTTGAGAGAGTGGAGGGAAAAATGGCAGAGAGTCCATTTTGACAGGAAGAATAGCAAAGCATATTTAAATAGAGAAAGATTGCAAAACCTGAGGTAATGAGGGATTTGAATGTTCTGATGTATGAGTCACAACATTGGTGCGCAGGTTACAGCAAATGTTAAGAAAGGCAGTTGGAATGTTTTTATTTTTATCTGCCCATGGGATGTGGGTGTTGGTGACGGGGCCAATATTTCTGGCCTATCTCTAGTTGAGAGCGAAGGTGCTGGTGGGTTGCCTTCTTAGACCCTGTGCTGTAGGTACGCCCATAATGCAGTTAGGGAGTTCCAGGATTTTGACCTAGTGACACTGAAGGAACAGCAATATATTTCCAAGTCAAATTGTGATGACATGGCAGGGAACTTGCAGGTGGTGTTCCAATGTGTCTACTGCCCATGTCCCCCTCGATGGGGTAAGTCATGTGTTTGAAAAGTGTTATTGAACGGTTTTTGAGATTTTCTGCCGTGAATCTGTAGATGATACTGCTGCAAGTAAATGTCAGTGGTGGAGGGAGTACATGTTTGTGAATGTGTTGACATTGCAAAGAGAATAGAATCAGGTCTACAGAAATAGGCTCATAGTGTCTGCACTGGTCAAAACAAATGCAGAAGAATTCTAATCCCATTTTCTGGTACTTGGCCGAAAGCCTTGTTGGCATTAAGTGTACATCTAAATACTTCAAATAGCACATGAAAATTGCTACATCTGTCCATGGCATAGATGAGGCCACACCTGGAGTAGTGTACAGTTTTGATCGTCTCATTTTAGGAAGGTTGCAAGAGTACCTGAAGATTCAGGCTTCATTTAGAAAAAATAATTGTTTAACCTGATTAAATTAAATTCTTTCTAATTTACAATCTGTTGCTGATTTAGGAAGGGGAATTGAAAAATTGCTAATCTGTGATTGCCGTGTCGTTGAGCAGGAAGATTCAAGCATTCACTACAGAGTTAACAGGAGTAGATTTGAAATCTTCGCACCTGTGCTGGGAAGATTTGAATAATACCCCTTGAAAAAACTGCATCTGGGCAGGAAAGAAACTTTTAAAAACAGATGCATAGAACAATGGAGAAGCCTTTTAAGATAGTAAGAGAGTAGGGCTAAATGAAAACTGAGTGAGGAGAGCTGATCAAAACAGAGGTAAATGTAGGGAGAAGAGTTCTACAGAAAAGTTGGCTGTAGAAGAACTGGAGAAGAGGAATGACCAAGCAGCCAGTTAATTGCATGGAAAAGTTACCAAGGAATACAGTACCAATAAATGAGTAGCTTTGTAGATGCATATACCATGTAGTATCATTGTTATTAATACAAGTTGTTTGCCTGTTGATTTCACAATGGTTGTCTTGTAGGGAGCCATTCCCATTTCCCCACTTAATTGCCAAAACGCTTCAAGTTTATATTTGAGTGCCCATGCAATTTATTTGCAAATCATTCTTCATCTCCCATGTATTACCCTTGTAAGTTACCAATACCAGTGTCACTTCCATTTGCTGCTCAAAACAGTTTGTACCCATATGTCTTGCTTAGGATCTGTGTCTACTGTCCTTTTACCATCAAGTTGTCTTTCTTTAAATCTAAAGTTTAATTGTATACACCTCCTAGAAAATCTCGTCTCAGCTGCCTTTGCTTCAATGACCTTCCCTCGGTCATAAGGTCAGAATTGGGGCAGTTTGGTGCTCAACATTGCACAATTATCAGCATTCACTACTCCTCAGATTCTGAAGCAGTCCATTTTTAAATACAAGATCTGGTCAATATCCAAGCTTGGAAAAGTAACTTTTGTCCTTCAATGCCAGGCAGTGACCAATAGGAGACAACTTAACCACTGTCTCTTGACACTCAATGGCATTACCATGACTGAATCCCCTCATGTCAACATCCTGGGAGGGTTACTATTGACCAGAAGCTCAACTGCATTCGCTATATAAATGCAGTGGCTACAGCAGCAGGTCAGTAGCTAGGAATACTGCAGCAAGTGATTCACCTACTGAATCCCAGAGGCCTGACCAGCATCTACACGGTACAATTCAGCAGTGTGATGAAATATTCCCCACTTGTTTAGATGTAGCTCAACATTCAACAAGCTTGACACCATCCAGGAAAAAAACAATCCGCTTGATTGACACCACCCCTGCAAGCAATTTTTCCCTCCACCACTGTGCTGGGGAGTAGCAGTGTGTATGAACTACTTGGTGTACTGCAAAAATTCACTGTATGCCCTTAGACAGCACCTTCCAAACCCAAGACCACTTCCATCTAGAAGAACATGGACAGCTGATATATAGGAAAGCGACCACCTCCAAGCCACTCTCCATTTGACTTGGAATTATCATGTCACCTGGTCAGCGCCTTGGAAGTCCCTCCCTAAATGCATTGTGGGTCTGTCTACATCAAATGGATTGCAGTGGTTCAAGAAGGCAGCTCACCACTACCTTCTCAAGGGCAACTGGAAATGGGGCAATAAATGTCCATGTCCCACAAGAGTTTCTTTAAAAAAAATAACAAATGCAGTACCTTCCATCAAACCTTGAAGCAAACCCCTCATACTTCAAAGGATTCTGGTTAAACCCTCCTGTACCTGTCACGTCCATCCTTAAATATTTGTTCAGACAACATCACTGCATGTTGTGTTACATCTTTCTATTACTTCATCAAAAGAAAAATCAGATTAGCAGGATCTGCCTTAAATCTGTGCTGGCTTTCCTTCATTAATGTAATTCTCTCCTACTGTCTGATTATCTTTCCGCTGATTTATGGTTCCAATATCTTACTCACATTGATTAAATTATTAAGGTAGTACAGCTACCTTAGGGGTTACATTTGTCTCGTTCCAATCTTCCATCACCTTCCTTGGTAAAGATTGAAAGATTACAGCAAACTCTTCTGTTACCTTTATTCACTTGCTATTCACTCTGAGCATTGTCAGCTTTTTCAGTTCATCATGTCTTATCAGTTTTCATCCCAACCATTGCCTCAATCAGCTCTGCTTCTTGTCAGTTTGAGGATGTCATCCTTTTGAGGATGACATCAACTCAGGATGGCAAGCTTTTGCCTTGGATCTTCTGTGACTGAACAGGCCAATTTCTGACCCATGGATAGGACATCTCACCAGGTCTCGCATGCAAGACAGTTGCAATCATATCACGAGGAAGTAGTTTCAGAATTCTGAGACAAGAAATGGATGCTTTCCACCTTGCACTCGTCCAGGAAGGTACAAGAAAGCCAATTTAGAAAACAAACAACAATTTATACAGCAGAAGAGAAGAGTGCTGACTAGTGGACATGGCAATGAAATGAAAGTTGTTCACTTGCGATATTTAACTCCGTTCAAACCAGGCATGTCAATTCTGATTTGCCACAGTGTTACCATGGGGATACAACAGGAATTTGGCTGTCTCCATAGCTCTTTCCTCAGTGAAAAAGTTGTTTATCCAGATTGCAACAAGGTTCTGTGTGTGCATTTCTATTCTTTGCTGTTCCCATGTGTCCAGTCCTTATGTCAATTGATATCCTTCAGCGTATTGTCATTCCCAGCAGTTTCCAGTGTTGAGTGCATGTTTGAGTGGTATACACCCTGAAGATCCCTATATTTCCTGCCTCTTCCTGATGGTCACCTATCTCTTAGCCTGAACTCTCACTGCCTTTTGGGTGAAAGTGGGTACTGCAGATGCTGCAGATTAGAGTCAAAGTTAGAATAGTGCTGGAAAAGCACAGCAGGTCAGGCAGTATCCGAGGAGCAGGAAAATCGACGTTTCAGGCAAAAGCCTTTTGGGTGGGCATCCTCCTCGAATGTAAAACGCAAGGAATTCTCACTCTGCCTGATGCTGCATAATGATTCCAGCTGCCCTGTAAGCTTGGACACCCTGACCTTGAGCTGTAGCATGACAGGCACTTTGTACACATGTTCTCCAAGACCCCAGAAACATGTGAAAGCTACAGCATGGAAAGAGGACATGCAGGTTGTCAAGTATGCTGGCTGAGGAACAAAACTGCCCATTCTCATTCCATTTCCCAGCATCTGGTGTGCTGCTTAATCCAGGTTTCTTTAAATTGGGTTGAGGGTTTCCACCTCACCCACCCAACTAGACGTCAAGTTCCAGGCATCCACTGACCTCTGAGTGAAAAAACCTTTATTCAAGTTCCCTCTAACCCTCTGACCAGATAGCTTAAATGTGAACAACTGGTGATTGACTTCTCTGTATTGGGCAACGGATCTTACCTGTCAACTGTACCTATGCCTGCCCTTATTTTATATACCTTAAATCACCTCCTGTTCACTGTCTCTCACAGGCGCTCTCCCCGCCCCCCCCCAATTCACTGCTCTTGTTAGCCTGGATTGAAGAGTTTAAATTTGGCGCTTCTCCTTATAATGAAATAAAAGGAGATATAGACTGCAAACAATTATTCCTTGTTTTCCTGGGGCTTCACATTTTGAATGTTTTTTTTTTCTTTTTTTAAACATGGTGAGTTGGCCCTGATGTCCACCTCCTCGCTCTCTTGACATCCTCACTTGTCTGGCTCCTCATCCTCCTGACAGCTTCAACTCCCTCAGCCTCTCTCCCTCTGACATCCCAGTATACCCAGTTCCATATCTTCTGACACCTCCCCTCCTGCAGCTCCTCGTCCTCTGACAGCCCCAATCCCCACCACCTCATCCAGTAACCCTAATTGTTCCAGCTTCCAATCCTTTGACCATCTCCCTCACACTGCTCCCCCCACCCCTTGTTCTTCAATCTCTGAACTTCAAGTTGCTCATCACCTGAACCACTCCACTTTCCACTGACCATCTGCATCCCAAATTGCTGCCTTGCTCAAACTCTACATCCTGCCAATCCTCCCTTTTGTTTCTCCTCCCGGTGTCGGCCGTGCTTCATTGCTGCTTTTGACCTTTACTCCCTTCTCCCTCATGTTCATCAGCCTCTTCTATAGGTTTTAGCCACTGCCTGGAAATGAGTTCCATCCTTATCATTTCATGGGAAGAGGTTTCTCCCAAATTTGATGTTTGATTTCTGTGATCTTGTATTGATTGTCTGTAGTTTTGTTCATCCTCTCAATTGGGAACTGATTCTGGTCTACTCTCTCAAACCCTTTAATTATTTTATTGACTTTAGTAAATCTTCCTGATCCATGAAATTCAACCAATCGCAGGGGAAAGAAATATACTGCCTCAACCAGCCAAAATGAATGGTCAGATTAATGAGAGATAAATACATGAGGAGGTGCTATTGATGTTATCACTTCTGTTGTTAATTTGTTGGCTACCTCTCAATTCAAACTCTTGTTGGGGAGTGTAAAATTTCAAATTTTATTGTGTTTTAGTTTTCCTTCTTGTATTTCTTTTTTTGTCCATTCCAGCCGATCGTTCCCTTTATTTCTTTTTTGTTGATTTGATATTACATTTGCGCACTCTGTTCTTTATCTTGTTCTCAGTGCTCTGTATTACATAACACTTCAATGTGATAACTGATTACTGCATAACTGTTGAAAATTCTTAATTGAGGGAAAAGTACTTCTATAAGATTACATATAATTTGACCAAAGTGGACTGGGAGCAGATATTTGAGGTAAATGTGTCACAAAACAGTGGCATGCATTCAAGAAGAGAAAGGATTAGGACAACTAAAGGGGAATATGAGAGGCTACTGGCAAGCACAAAAGAAAATCCAGACTTGTTTTACAGGTGTTTGAAGGGTTACAAGATAGTGGGGGGAAAAGAATACAGCCCATTAAGACTACACTGGTAATTTGTGCATGGAACCGGAGGAATTCAAAATGAATACTTTGTGTTGGTGTTCACCAGTGAGAGGGATGAAATGCATGTAGTGGTCAGAGGGAAGGTGTGTGAACAGTTAAAGAAATTAGTATAGATAGAAAGTTTTCAGTGGTCTGGCAGCGGAAAACTATGTAAATCTCAGCTGGATAAAAAGTTTCCTAGGTTGTTGAGGCTTGTAAAAATGTTCCATTCTACTCTGACAGCAAGAGAGGTGCCTAAAGTTTGGAGAACGAAGAGGTCATAGAGTTGTACAGTACAGGTAGAGACCTTGACTCCAACCAATCCATGCCGAACATAACGCCAAACTAAACTAATCCAATCTGCCCGCACCTGGTCCATATCCCTCCAAATCTTTCCGAATCATGTATTGATCCAAATGGCTTTTTAACGTTGTAACTTTACCCACATCCACTAGCTCCTCAGGGAGTTCATTCCACATGCGAATCACTTTTTTTTTAAAATCTCTCTCCTCTCGCGTTAAAGATGTGTCCACTAGTCTTCAAATCCCCCATCCTAGGAAAAAGGCAGCTACCATTAACTCTATCAATACCACTCACTGTTTTATAAACTTCTATTAGATTACCTCTCAACCTCCTACACTACAGTGAATTAAGTCCCAGCCTATCCAGCTTTTCTTTGTAACTCAAACCTTCCATACTCTGCAACATCCTGGGAATTCTCTCTGGAACCCTCGCCAGCTTCATATCTTTCCTTTAACTGGGCGACCAGAACTGGGCACAGTTTTCCAGAAGAGGCCTTACCAATTTTCTCTACAACCTCAACATGACTTCCCTATATTCAAAGGGTTGAACAATGAGGGCAGGTGTGTCAAACTTTTTAATTGCTCTGTCTATAGAATTATGTACCTGCACCCCTAGGTCCTCCTTCTACAAAGCTACCCAAGGCCCTACCGTAATTGTATAAGCCCGACCCTTGTTTTTGTGCCCAAATGAAATACGATGCACTTATCCAGATTGAATTGCATCTGCCATTTTTAAGCCCATTGACCCGTTTAATCAAGATCCCTTTATAATCTTAGCAAATCTTCTTTGCTGTCTACTCTGCCACCAATTTTATCCACAAACTTATTAACCATGCCTTCTATATTCTCCTTCAAATCAGTTATATAAACGACAAATACAAGAGGACCCAGCGCTGATCCCTGTGGAACACCGCTGGTCACAGGCCTCCAGTTTGAAAAGCCATCCTCCTCCTCCACCCTGTTGTCTTCTGATAAGCTAATTATCGGAAGCTCACCCTGAATCCCATGTGACCTAACTTTACTGGTTAGTTTACCAAGCAGAACCTTGTCAAAGGCTTTACTAAAATCCAAATAAACAGCATCTATTATTCTGCCATCATCAATGTTTTTGGTAACTTCAAAAAAAAAAGCTCAGTCAAGTTTGTGAGCGAAGATTTTCCTCGCACAAAACTATGCTGAAGATCCCTAATCAATTTTTGCCCATCTAAATGTCTGTTAATTCTACCTTTTATAATCACTTTCAACAATTTGCCCACAACCAAAGTCAGCCTCCACAGGTTTATAGTTTCCCGGTGTCTCCTTACAATCTTTCTTAAAAGTACAATATTAGCCACCTTCCAGTTATTTGGCTCCTCACCCGTAGTTATGGATGATGCAAGTTTTTTTTGTAAGTTGTCTCTCGATTTCTTTCTTCCCTTTCTTCCCTTACTTCCCATAATGTTCTGGAATGCATTAGATCAGGTCCTGGGAATTTATCCACCTTTTTATATTCTCTATGACTTCCCAAACTTTCTCTTCTGTAATGTGAACTGTTTTTTTAAAACATCAAAGTTTATTTTTGTGCATTTTCTATATTCCATTTCTTTTCCCACAGTTAAAAAACTGACATGAAATATTCATTTACTATCTGTCAACACAAAGATGACCTTCTTGATCTTTGAGAGGCCCTACGTTCTCTGTAGTAACCAGATATGTAAATGAGACCAGTGCTTTTAATAAAGTCTCCCCGGACTTCATTAAGGTTTTTCATAAGGACTCACATTGAAGACTGATAGCATAGGTAGAAGCCCCTGGCATTGAAAGAAATTGGCAAATTGATCTATAATTGACCGAGTAGCAGGAAGCAGATGTAGAGAATGATGGTTGAGGGGTGTTTTTTTTTTAATGGAGGTCTTTGTCCTATGGGGTCACACAGGGCCCATGCTGTTTGTGATTTATATGAATTATTTAGACTTGAATGCAAGAGGATTTGCAAATGATACAAAAATTGGTGGGGTAATAAATAGAGGAGGATAGCCTTATATCACAGGAGAATATAGACAGGCTGGTCAGGTAGTCTGATCAGTCTGGATAAGTGAGATGATGCATTTGGACAGGTCAAACAAAGAAAGGGAAATCATGAGTGACAAGACCCTGGAAAGCACTGAAGGTCAGAGGGACTTTGTGCATGTACATCAGTACTTTAGGATATCATCAGTACTGATTGATGAGAGATATGGTGTAATTGCCTTGTTAGTTGAGATACAGAGTTCCAGGGCAAGCAGGTGATGCCAGAACTGTATATAATCTTGGTAGGGCCGCAACTAGAATATTGCATGCAATTCTGGAATTCGCATTATAGGATGGGATGTGAGAATAATGAAAAGGCTGCAGAAGAGATTTACCAGAATGTTGCCTGAGCTGGAGAGTTTCAATAATGAAGAGAGATTAGGTACACTGGGATCACTTTTCTTAGAGTAGAGAGGATTGAGGGTGTCTTGATTGAGATGCAAAGAATTATAAGGGGCATAGATAGGGTAGACAGGAAGAAACATTTCCCCTCGATGGAAGGATCAATGACATTGGGTATAAATTGAAAATAGGTTTAGAGATATGAGGAAAATCTTTTTCACCCAGAGTGCAAAGGTATTCACTGCCCGTAATGATGATGGAGGCAGAAACTCTCGTAACATTTAAGTAGTGCACTGCTTAGATGTGCACTTGTAATGGAAAAGTATACACGGCTGGTTGCCAGTTGCTGGGAAATGGGATTTGAATAATTAAATCGTCATTTTTAAACAGTGTATATGTGATGGGCCCATCATGCTGTAAATATCTAAGTGACATGTAGAGATGAACTCCATATGTGTGGAAGTCAGGTCAATGGGATGATTCCATTAGGGCCTGAATTACAAATTCCTAAACTGTCGGACAGGATTGGAAGATTCAATCTGCTAGATCATGGGAATAAGGGTGAATAACTAAAGAAGTGGTCTGGGAAATGTTACTGATAGGGCAAAGAGAAGGAAATTGACTAAGATTTATATTGGACTAAGATTTAAGATTATATTGAATTCTGTACTTAAACAGGATGTTAATTGCCTACAGCAGAAGCATTGCTGTAATTTTATTCATTTATAAAATAGATCAAATAGGCCAGGTAAGTGTGAGCGAACACCACGTCAGTCTTGGCACACTACGTATCCAGAATGCTTTATTTCCTCTCCATGAGCCATTCTCTATTCAGAGCACTGAATCTCCCTTAACTCCAACCAATCCCTGTTAAGGGCACTCTGTATCACTACAAGACTCTCACTACCCAGTTCTGGTCCAGGGATGAAGGAGCGTCGCTCCGAAAGCTAGTGTGCTTCCAATTAAACCTGTTGGACTATAACCTGGTGTTGTGATTTTAACTTTATACACCAATGAATCCCTTTCCAGGGCACTCCATCCCTCCCACCAACCAATCCCTATCGAGGGCTCTTGGTGTCTTTTCACACCAACCAATCCCTTTGCAGGATTCACTGTCTCCTCTCACACCACCTCATCTCTATCCAGGGCTCTTGGTCTCCTTTCTTTCCATAAACATTGGAGAAATAGGGATTATTAGAAATGATCAATGGTTGGTTGCTGCCCTCGTCAGTTGTATTGTGTAACTGCAGCCACCATATCGAGTTGACCTGCTGGGCTCTCAATTGGCCTGTGATTGTGAGTGTGGTACTGGAAATGTTTTAACCTGTTTAGGTTATCTGATACTGCATGCAGCGTTTCCCATCTAAAGGCCTGAGATGGAAGTGGGTTTTAAAATGTTAGTGACGTAAATACTTCTGATTTCACAGTATTCATTTTCTTCTTGAGGATCAATTGTGCTGAGAATTACACTAAGTTTTGTTTGATTTTACTGTTTAAATAGGTTGGAAAAAATGAAAGACCCAAGTCAGAGTAATAATTCTCCAAGCATCAACAGTGATGAAGTTGTTCTAAATGGTCACTCGCACGATGAGGACAATCCTTTTGCAGAGTACATGTGGATGGAAAATGAAGAGGAATTCAATAGGCAGGTAAGCACAGAAATTACATCTCTAAACTTTTTTATTCTTTTGCTTTAACTCAGACTTCCACATATTGCTTTCCAGTGGGTCCTGACACTTCCATAATTGGACCAGGTCTCTTATTGGTAAAAGTTGTTTGGTTCTTTGGTGTTACTGAAATAGCAAGGCCCAGCTCTCGTGATTAATGCTGATTTTATGTTAGAATTGACATGGATTCTCTCTTTAGATAGATAGAATTCTTATTTGTTGGAATGTAAGGAGCAGACCCACTAATTAGTTAACTAAAACAAAGTATCAAACTCAAAAAAACACAACTGTGCAAAGATAGATGACAGGTTAGAGGATTTGAAATAATACAAAACACAGCAAAGGATTATGAAAATATTAATGAGGATGGAAAATTAGAGTTTGAGAGAGTTACCCAAAAGTATAAAAGCAGATATAAACAGTTTCTTCAGGCATTTTTAAAAAAGAGTTAATGACGTAACTATTGGTCCAATAGAAAGCTAATAGAATGTTATGTTTTGTTGTGAGGGTAATTGAATTTGAAAGGCTGGAGGTTATGCTTTAGATTTACAGGGCATTGGTGCGACTACATCTGGATTACTGTATACGGTACTAGTCACTATTTGCGGAAGGCTGTTAACGTGTTGGAGGAAACTGATAGAAGGTTTACTGGACTGATAAGCACATTGCCTTATAACAAAAGGAAAGACAAGACTGGCTAGGCCTAAATCCTCTGGAGTTTAGAAGAGTAAGACGTGATTTAATGAAAATCTGTAAAATCCTGAGGGGATTTGACTGCTGTATTTTGAAAGGATGTTTTGTGTTGTGGGAGAATCTAGAGCTAGGGGTCATAGTTGAAAAATACGGGATCACTCATTTAGTTTAAAAGCAAGTGGTTGCCCATTATTAACTCAGTTTCATCCAAACTGTTCTATGTCCTGCTCCACTGACCAAGATCACCTCTAACTATTGCCAAACCTGGTTGCAAGTACTATGTTTCCAGCTTTACATAGCTTACTATTCTTCTCGAATGTCAGATATCCCTCAGTATTCAGAACCTAATCCTTGGGAGAAAGTGAGGACTGCTGATGCTGGAGATCAGAGTCAAGAATGTGGTGCTGGAAAAACAAGGCAGGTCAGGCAGCACCCGAGGAGCAGGAGAATCGACATTTCGAGCATAAGCTGCTCATCAAGAATGAGGCTTGTGGGTCAAGGGGGTTGAGATAAATGAGAGGGGGAAATGGGGCTGTGGGGAGGTAAGGTAGCTGGGAATGCAATAGGTGGATAAAGGTGGGGGGGTGAAGGTGATAGGTCAGAGAGGAGGGTGGTGAGGATAGGTGGAAGATGGACAAATCAAGAGGGCAGTGCTGTGTTGGAAGGTTGGATCGGGGATAAGGGGGAGGGGGGGGAGCTGATGAGGAAACTGGTGAAATCCACATTGATCCCATGTGGTTGGAGGGTCACAAGGCGGAAGATGAGGTGTTCGTCCTCCAGGCGTTGGGTTGTTAGGATTTGGCAGTGGAGGAGGCCCAGGACCTGCACGTCCTTAGTAGAGTGGGAGGGCGAGTTAGTGTTCAGCCACGGGGCAGTGGGGAAGTTGTGTGCATTTGTCCTGAAGATGTTCTCTGAAGCGTTCCACAAGTAGATGTCCTGTCTCCCCAATGTAGAGGAAACCACATCGGGAGCAACGGACACAGTCGATGTCGTGTGGAAGTAGGGGAATATTTGTCGAATATGGAAGGCTCCTTTGGGGCCTTGGACAGAGGTAAGGGGGGAGGTTTGGATGCAGATTTTGCAATTCTTGCGGGGACAGGGGGAGGTGCCAGAAGGGGAAGGTTGGTTGGTGGGAAACATGTCCCTGACAAGAGAGTCAGAATGCGGATAGGAATTGGAAGGGAAACATACATAATTGGGGAGACAGGAAGCCTACTTGAAGAATGTTCGAGAAAACATTTCTGGGATGCCAGCACCAACCATCCCACCACCCTGTGGCCAAACACTTTACCTCCCCCTCCCACTCCCCCAAGGGCGTGCGGTCCTGGGCCGCCTCCATCTCCAAACCCTTACCACTCGACGCCTGAAGGAAGAATGCCTCATCTTCCACCTTGGGACCCTCCAACCACATGGGATTAATGTGGATTTCACCAGTTTCCTCATTTCCTCTCCCCCACCTTATCCCAGTTCCAACCTTCCAACTCTGCATTGCCCTCTTGACCTAGCTTACCTGTCCATCCTCCTTTTTCCCCCCATCCACTCCACCCTCCCCTCCAACCTATCACCTTCACCCCCACCTTCATCTACCTATTGCATTCCCAGCTACCCTCAATTTAACAGTTAATTTGAAAACCAATCACTCCAACAGTACAATACTCCCTCAGTGCCAAGCCTAGAGCAGGGTAGTGCTCCCTCATTACTGACCTTTTCGGTTGTACTGTGCACCCTCCGTACTGATGAAGTTTGTATTTTCAGAATATGGATAGATTCTTTTTCAGCTAGGAAATCAAGTGTTATGAGAGGTAAATGAGAGTGTGGAATTGGACAGATCTTCCATGATCACATCAAATGCTGCAGCAGACTTGAAGGGCAGATGGTCCTTTTCTGTTCCTAGTTCACATATTTGTGCATTCTCATGTAATGTGTGTAGATGCAACCTGCTCTCTGTTTAAACACACTCCACACTGCATTTGAACAAAAACTGTGTTGAAACATATGCTGCACACTTTGTTTAAATGAAGTGTGTCGTCTCCCTTTAAACAGCAAGTTGGCTTTGCTATTGTTGACTGCCTGGGAGAAACACTTGAGAAGTTTACAGCAACAGGAATGTTAAACTTTGTGTTTTAGAACCATTACGTCCCATGTGGGCTTGTATTCTTCTGACCCTGATAACCTGACTTAGATTAATTTATCATTTGCTTTTCAATTCACATCAACAGTATTGCTTTGATTTTGTGCATATTTCACAATGCTTTACTGAGGAATGGTGTTGCTTACAAGCAATGTGTATTGGTTAATGTACTGGCAAACAAAATGTGATCAGTCTTAAGCTTGGTCAAAGAGGCATCTTAGGAATGGAGAGGGAGCCAGGTGGCTTCAGGAGGGAATTCCAGAGTCTTGGGCCGAAGCAGCCAGGTACACAGATTTTACAAATACTGGTGAATGTTTTAAAATGGGTAACGACCAGCACAGAAGCCAGCTCATTTCATTTATCTTCTTCCACGAATAATTAGTTGGGATCACTTATCTGCCTATCATGCCCTTCTGAAACAAAAACTGAATTGTGCACAATCAAGCTTTCTTAGTGGAATATGAAGTACAGCTTTGATTCAGAGTGAACTGCATTTTCCAGCAAGCAATAGAATCTTTGTCTTTGGCCCATCCAGATTGTCGAGGAGTTGTGGGAGGAAGAGTTCATCGAGCGCTGCTTCCAGGAGATGTTGCAAGAGGAGGAGGAACATGAATGGTTTATTCCAGCAAGGGATCTGCCCCAGACCATTGGACAGATCCAGGAGCAACTGAATGGACTTGTCATCAGCAGCAATGGATCAGTGGATGAGCTTGTGGTAAGGCTGAGCTCATTATCTCCTGCAAACTAAGATACAGGGTGAATGTGTGGAAGCTGACTGTGTTGGGTTGGTGTGAGAAGTCTGCTTGTGTAAGATCAGTGTGCAGAGGGTCAGCGTAGGCGATTCTGTCTGTGTATGATCAGTGTGTATAGTGGGAGTGTGAAGGAGGCTGCCTGTATAAGGTCGTGCATATGGGGTGACTGTGGTTGAGGCCACTTGTATAAAGTGGATGTGCAGAGTGTATATTTGAGGAACGCTTCCTGTGTTTATAGTGCTTATAGGTCAGTGTTTATAGGAGTTGAAAAATGTGGTGCTGGATAAACACAGCAGGCCAGGCAGCATCCAAGGAGCAGGAGAATCGACGTTTCAGGCATAAGCCCTTCAGGAATGAGGCTGGTGTGACAGGCGGGCTGAGATAAAAGGTAGGGGGGGGGGGGAGGGAATTTGGGGGAGGGGCGCTGGGAATAAGATAGGTGGAAGGTGGTGAGGGTGATAGGCCAGACAGGGGGTGGGGGCAGAGAGGTCGGGAAGAAGATTGCAGGTCAAGAGGGCGGTGCTAAATCCGGGGGTTGGTACAGTGCTTATAGGATAAGTGTAAGGATGAGTCTCTGAATAAGGTCACTGTATAGAGGGCAAATGTGGTGAAGCTGCCTGTGTAAGATCTGTGTACGTGTTGAGTATAGGAGGGTGCCAGTATCTGGTCAGGGTTACTGTGGGTGAGGCTGAGAGCATAAGTGCAGAATGTGTGTGTGGGAGAGTGTACCTGTGTAAGGTCACTATGTATATGGCGAGTGCCACGTGGCAGCCTGTACAAGGTCAGTGCATGCAGGGTGAGTGTAGGGTTGGTTGCTTTCTAAGGCCAGTGCGAGTGGAGGGGAGGCTGCCTAGTAAGGTACGTTTATATAGGGCTGAAAATGTGTTGCTGGAAAAGCGCAGGAGGTCAGGCAGCATCCAAGGAGCAGGAAAATTGACGCTTCGGGCATGAGCCCTTCAAGAAACGCCTGAAACGTCGATTCTCCTGCTCCTTGGATGCTACCTGACCACCTGTACTTTTCCAGCAACACATTTTCAGCTCTGATCTCCAGCATCTGCAGACCTCACTTTCTCCTATGTTTATATAGGGGAAGGTTGCCTGTGTCTGGTGAGTGTGGCGAACGAGACTTGGGGAAGCTGTCTATGAAAAGTCAATGTGTATGGGTTGAGCAAGGGCAAAGGTACCTCTATGGCCAGTGTGCTCAGGGTGAGTGAGAGGGATGCTACTCACCCTCTCACTCACCCTGAGTGAGATCACTGTTGTTATGATACGTAGTAAACTCTCCTGCTTATTTTAACCCAGCAAGCCAGAAAAGATTTATCCCGTGCAGTAATCTGTGAAAATTCGATAGGTCAAGAACTAGTTAAAGTAAAATAAACAACTTTATTTCTCAAAGTAGAACAGAGAATAATTAATTAACAGCTATTTTATTAGATTAGATTAGATTACTTACAGTGTGGAAACAGGCCCTTCGGCCCAACAAGTCCACACCGACCCGCCGAAGCGTAACCCACCCATACCCCTACATTTACCCCTTTACCTAACACTCCGGGCAATTTAGCATGGCCAATTCACCTGACTTGCACATCTTTGGACTGTGGGAGGAAACCGGAGCCCCCGGAGGAAACCCACGCAGACACGGGGAGAACGTGCAAACTCCACACAGTCAGTCGCCGGAGTCAGGAATTGAACCCGGGTCTCTAGCGCTGCGAGGCAGCAGTGCTAACCACTGTGCCACCGTGCCGCCCACAATTTTCAATCCCTTACTCTAACCTATCTGTTACCTTCCCTTTTATAATACTAGTCTGATAAAACTCCCAATTACGATTTACAGAAAACTTCAAATTTGAAGACCAGCCAGCGGTCAAATCTTCTGTTTATCTTTGTCAGTAGATTTGCTCCCCAGGTCAGTGTTGAGATTTTACTCTGCGAACTCCTTCTCTAGACAGGTATCTCTGAGTTCTGACTAGCAGTCCACAACTGCTGTTCTGGTGACAGTTCTCCCAACTGTTCAATTTTCCTCCTCATCTCCGTTCTGAACAATCGTCCCTTCACTCTGAGACTTTGCCCTCAGGTCCTAATCTCTCCTAATGGAAACATCTCCATGTCCACTCTATCCCGGCCTTTCAGTATTCCAAGTTTCAGTGAGATTTCTCTTCCTCCTTCTAAACTCCACTGAGTGTCGACCCATAGTCCTCAACCGTTGTCATATGACAAGCCCTTCACCCCGAGGATCGTTCTTATAAACCACCTTCAAATGCTAGCACATTCTTTCTTCATTGTGGGGCCCAAAATGCTCTCAATATTCCAAATGCGGCCTGACCAGAGCCTTGTACAGTCTTAGCAATACGCCACTGCTGTTGTATTCTAACCCTCTTGAAATGAATGCGAACGTTGTATTTGCCTTCCTAACTGCCAATTATATCTGCATGTTAACCTTATGAGAATCCTGAAAAAGGATTCCTAAGTCTCTTTGTGCTTCAGATTTCTGAAGCACATTCTCCATTTAGAAAATAGGCTATGCCTCTATTCTTCCTACCATAGTGCAATACCTCATACTTTCCTGCATCGTATTCCATCTGCTGCCACTTTGCCCACTCCATTAGCCAGTATATGTCCTTTTGCAGTGTCCCTGCTTCCTCAATATTACCATTCCCTCCATCTATCTTTGTGTTATCTGCATGATGCCCTCTGTTTCTTCATCCATATTGTTAATGTATAATGTGAATAGTTGTGGTTCTAACATAGATCCTTGCGGAACTCGAATAGTCACTGGCTGCCATCCTGAAAAAGACCCCTTTATCCCTACTGTCTGCCTTGTGCCAGTCAGCCAATCTTCTATCCATGCCTGTACTTTGCCCCGAACACCATGGGCTCTTACCTAGCATTATCCTCTGCAGCACCTTGTCATGGGCCTTCTGGAAATCGAAATAGATCTCATCCATTAGCTCTCCTTTGTCTAACTTGCATAATTCCTCCTCAAAGAATTCCAACACGTTTGTCAGATGTGAACTCTCCTTTACAATGCTGTGCTAACTCAGCCCTATTTTATCATGCACTTCCAAGTACTCTGCAGTGTCGTCCTTCATAATGGATTCTAAAATCTTGCTAAAGACCAAGATTGGGTAAACAGGCCTAAAATTTCCTGTCTTCTCTGCCTTCACTTCTTAAACAAGGGTGTTACATTTGCCATTTTCCAGTCCTCCCTGACTCCCATCGGGGTCTTTTTCCCTTTGTGGTTCCTCAGCTCCGCCCATTCAGATTCTGTGCCTTCTGACTCTGTATCATTTCATGTCATCAATTTAAAGCTCCTTTAGTAACAAGGCAACTCTGCCCATCAGCCTGTCCTTTTGGTAGGATGCATATGCTTGGATATTTAGTTCCCAGCCCTGATCACCTTGCAGCTATGTCTGTGATAGCCACGACTTCGTAACCACGAACTGATTAGCTCGTGGTTCATTCAGTAATCCAGAGATGATTAGTCTCTTGGTTCTGCTTTTTAATTTAGTCTCTAAGTGTTCATATTCCCTCAGCAGAACCTCTTGCCTCTTTTTGCCTGTGTCATTGATATCCGCGTGGACCAGAACAACTGGATCTTTCCCCTCTCATTCAAGTTCCTCTGCAGCGCAGATGAAGTATCCTGAACCTGGGCACGAGGCAGGAAATGTTGCCTTTGAGACTTTCGATCCTGGCCATGGAGAACAGTGATAATCCTCTGACTATGCAATCCTGGAATACAACTACATGTCTCTCTCTCTCCTCCCTGTACTTGAATGGCTCCCTGTATTATGGTTTTATGGTCAGTTTGCTCATCCTCCCTACAGGCTCCCTGCTCTCATCCACTCAGGGAGCAAGAATCATATTTGACAAGCTCAAAGGATGAGTGTATGTAAGGCTATCTGTGTGCTGTCAGAGTGAAGAGGGCATCCGTGGGGGAAGCTTCCTGTGTAAAGTCAGTGTGTAGAGGGCAAGCTGGGTCTTTGGGGAATTGTTTGCATGAGCTCAGCTTGTAAAGGAATAGTGTGCGGAAGACTGTCTGTGAGGTCACTGTGTACAGGGTCACTGTAGTGGAGGCTGTCTGTCCCTGTACAGATAACCACCCCCAAAGTCACCCTGTACAAACTGATATTAACAATGTTAGAGGATGAGTGCACATATACGTGTCTTTGTAATGTCATTGTGTAGAGGGAGAGTGTAGGGAAAACTGATTTGTAAGGTCAGTACATGATAGAGGTGTACAAGATGTGGGGAGGCAGAGATAGAGTGAATAGCCAGAGACTGTTTCCCAGAGCAGAAATGGCTGTCATAAGGGGATATAATTTTAAGGTGTTTGGGGAGATGTCAGAGGTGGGTTCTTTACACACAGAGAGTGGTGGGTGTGTGGAATGCACTGCCAGCAGTGGGAGTACAGGACAACTGAGAAAGGCTGCCTGTGTAATCTCCATACATACAGGATGAGAGGAGGTGAGGTGTTCTGTGTAATGTCAGTTTGTGGAGGTCGAGTGTAGTGAAGCCTGTCTGCATGTGCGTTCAGTGCAAGAATGGGGGAGGATATTTGCATAAGGTCAGTGTGAAGAGGGCAAGTGTAGATGTACGTGTCTATTGTTTTGGACCAGACCAGATCCCTTCAAAATGTTTTAAGGTAGCCTGGACCTAACTTTTTCTTATTTTAAAGGCAGATGTGAAGTGCTGTGTTCCAGATGCAATGCGACTGGTCGAACTACTTGATGTTAAGCAAAAACATGATTTATTTAAACACTATAGTTACAAACAAAAGAAAGAAGAACTTAGAATAACTTTACTGGAAAACATAACGGAATAATAGATACAGTTCCCTTTTACTAATTAACTGCTTTGAACGTAGTAACATCCTGTCAACACACTCCTTGGCAAAAAGGCAAATTCAGTCGCAGATTGTCACATGCAGTCCTCCAATCCAATGAAAAAATATATCAAGAAAATTCAGAGTAGCAGCTAGGAGACATTTATAAAGCCTCCAAATCTGAGACCCCAACAGCCTCTGATAGTACTGAAATACCAAAGCCCAGAAATCCTGATCTGTTTAACACCCATTCAGGTTGTTAAACAAAACTCAAGCTTTTACTCAAATGGTTTGATAGATTGTTTGGTGCCTCTGCCTTACAATCTCATTTTATTTAAAAAAAAAAAAGGACAAATTAACCTCTTAAAGCCACAGCATCATCATACTATGTTATGTCAGTATGTAGAGGGTGAGTGTGAGGGTCGCTTACCACACAAGGTCAGTGTGTACAGCACTAGTGTGATGGAGAGGGCCTGTGTACGGTCACTTGTACCGGGTGATGTGGGGGAGGCTGCCTGTATAAGTTCGGTGCATATCGGATGAGTTTGGGGGAAGTTGGCTGTCATGACAGTGTGTACAGAACAAGTGTAGGGGAGGCTGCCAGTGTAAGGTCAGGGTAAAGGGAAATTGTAGTGGATGTTGTCTATTAATGTCAGTTTGTACAGGATTAGTGTGGGAGATGTAATGTCTGTGTGTAGTGGGCAAGTATATAGTTGGGTGTCTTGAGGATGAATGTGAGAGAGAGAGGCTTCCAGCACAGGGTCAATGTGTAGAGAGTGTGTACACCTGGGTGCCTGTGTAAGGTCAGTGTGTAGAGGCCAAGTGAATAGGAGGCTGTCTGCTCAAGATGAGTGTCGGGGAGTCTGTCTGTATAAAGTCAACCTGTACAGGGGACAAGTGTGGGGAAGGTTGCAAATGTAATGTCAGGGTATGGGTGAGAGGGAGGTGGCCTGTGTGATGTCAGTGTGTAGTACACAGAAAAGTAAAGCACAGAACAGGCCGTTCGGCCCATTGTTGTGCTGAGGATTATTCCTAATTTAAAATAAAATAACTTAACCCAGGGCAAAAAGGGGGCATGGGATAGCGTTGGCAAATAGAATTAAGGAGAATCCAAAGGGTTTTTACAAATATATTAAGGACAAAAGGGTAACTAGGGAGAGAATAGGGCCCCTCAAAGATCAGCAAGGCTGTGGCCTTTGTGTGGAGCCACAGAAATTGGGGGAGATACTAAATGAATATTTTGCATCAGTATTTACTGTGGAAAAGGATATGGAAGACATAGACTATAAGGAAATAGTTGGTGACATCTTGCAAAATGTTCAGATTACAGAGGAGGAAGTGCTGGATGTCTTGAAACGGTTAAAGGTGGATAAATCCCCAGGACCTGATCAGGTGTACCTGAGAACTATGTGGGAAGCTAGAGAAGTGATTGCTGGGCCTCTTGCTGAGATATTTGTATCATCGATAGTCACAGATGAGGTGTGGGAAGACTGGAGGTTGGCAAACGTGGTGCCATTGTTTAAGAAGTGTGATAAAGACAAGCGAGGGGACTATAGACCGGTGAGCCTGACCTCAGTGGTGGGCAAGTTGTTGGAAGGAATCATGAGGGACAGGATGTACATGTATTTGGAAAGGCAAGGCCTGATTAGGGAAAGTCAACATGGCTTTGTGCGTGGGAAATCATGTCTCTCAAATTTGATTTTGTTACTTCTTCAAAAAACTCAGAGGATTGATGAAGGCAGAGCGGTAGATGTGATCTATATGGACTTCAGTAAGGAGTTCGACGTTCCCCATGGGAGACTGATTAGCAAGGTTAGATCTCATGGAATAAAGGGAGAACTAGCCATTTGGATACAGAACTGGCTCAAAGGTAGAAGGGTGGTGATGGAGGGTTGTTTTTCAGACTGGAGGCCTGTGACCAGTGGAGTGCCACAAGGATTGGTGCTTGGTCCTCTACTTTTTGTCATTTGTGGGCGGCACGGTGGCACAGTGGTTAGCACTGCTGCCTCACAGTGCCAGAGATCCGGGTTCAATTCCCGCCTCGGGCGACTGTCTGTGTGGAGTTTGCACGTTCTCCCCGTGTCTGCGTGGGTTTCCTCCAGGTGCTCTGGTTTCCTCCCACAATCCAAAGATATGCAGGTCAGGTGAATTGGCCATGCTAAATTGCCCGTAGTGTTAGGTAAGGGGTAAATGTAGGGGTATGGGTGGGTTGCGCTTCGGCGGGTCGGTGTGGACTTATTGGGCCGAAGGATCTGTTTCCACACTGTAATGTAATGTAATCTAATCTAATCTTACATAAATGATTTGGATGTGAGCATAAGAGGTACAGTTAGTAAGTTTGCAGATGACACCAAAATTGGAGGTGTACTGGACAGCGAAGAGGTTTACCTCCGATTACAACAGGATCTGGAGCGGATGGGCCAATGGGCTGAGAAGTGGCAGATGGTGTTTAATTCAGATAAATGTGAGGTGCTGCATTTTGGGAAAGCAAATCTTAGCAGGACTTATACACTTAATGGTAAGGTCCCAGAGAGTGTTGCTGAACAAAGAGACCTTGGAGTGCAGGTTCATAGCTCCTTGAAAGTGGAGTCGCAGGTAGATAGGATAGTGAAGAAGGCGTTTGGTATGCTTTATTGGTCAGAGTATTGAGTACAGGAGTTGTGAAGTCATGTTGCTATTGTACAGGACATTGGTTAGGCTACTGTTGGAATATTGTGTGCAATTCTGGTCTCCTTCCTATCGGAAAGATGTTGTGAAACTTGAAAGGGTTCAGAAAAGATTTACAAGGATGTTAGCAGGGTTGGAGGATTTGAGCTATAGGGAGAGGCTGAACAGGCTGGGGCTGTTTTCCCTGGAGCATCGGAGACTGAGGGGTGACCTTATAGAGGTTTACAAAATTGAGGAGCAGGGATAGGATAAATAGACAAAGCCTTTTCCCTGGGATCGGGGAGTCCAGAACTAGAAGGCATAAGTTTAGGTTGAGAGGGGAAAGATATAAAAGAGACCTAAGGGGCAACTTTTTCAGGCAGAGGGTGGTACGTGTATGGAATGAGCTGCCAGAGGATGTGGTGGAGGCTGGTACAATTGCAACGTTTAAGAGGCATTTGGATGGGTATATGAATAGGAAGGGTTTGGAGGGTTATGGGCCAGGTGCTGGCAGGTGGGACGAGATTGGGTTGGGATATCTGGTTGGTGTGGACAGGTTGGACTGAAGGGTTGTACATCTCTGTGCTCCCCTCAATTCGCTGCTGTTCGTGTACATGTCTAGCAGTCACTTAAATGTCCCTAATGACCCTGCTTCCACCACCATTGCTGGCACCGCATTCCATGCATTCACAACTGTGTAAAGAACCTACCTCTTACACCTTCCTCCAAACACCTTAAAACTATGAACCGTCGTACCAGTCAGTCCTGCCCTGGGGAAAAATCCCTGGCTATCGATTCTATCCATGCGCTCTCATTACCTTGTATACCTTGATCAGGTCACCTCTGTTCCTCCTCCTCTCCAGAGAGAAAAGTCCAAGCTTAGTCATAAGATGAGCCTTCCAGTCCAGGCAGCTTCCTGGTAAACCTTCTTTTGTACCATTTCCAACGCCTCTGTATCTTTCCTGTAATAGGGCGGCCAGAACTGGACACAATAGTCCAAGTGTGGTCTCACTAAGGTTTTATAGAGCTGCAGCAAAACCTTGCGGCTCTTAAACTCGATCCCCCTGTTAATGAAAGCCAAATTATCATATACTTTCTTAACAATCCTCTCCACTTGGGTGAGAAAGTGAGGGCTGCAGATGCTGGAGATCAGAGCTGAAAATGTGTTGCTGGAAAAGCGCAGCAGGTCAGGCAGCATCCAAGGAACAGGAGAATCGACGTTTCGGGCATAAGCCCTTCTTCAGGAATAAGGAAAGTGTGTCCAGCAGGCTAAGATAAAAGGTCGGGAGGAGGGACTTGGGGAGGGGCGTTGGAAATGCGATAGGTGGAGGGAGGTCAAGGTGAGGGTGATAGGCCGGAATGGGGTGGGGGCGGAGAGGTCAGGAAGAAGATTGCAGGTTAGGAAGGTGGTGCTGAGTTCGAGGGATTTGACTGAGACAAGGTGGGGGGAGGGGAAATGAGGAAACTGGAGAAATCTGAGTTCATCCCTTGTGGTTGGAGGGTTCCCAGGCAGAAGATGAGGCGCTCTTCCTCCAACCGTCGTGTTGCCATGGTCTGGCGATGGAGGAGTCCAAGGACCTGCATGTCCTTGGTGGAGTGGGAGGGGGAGTTGAAGTGTTGGGCTACGGGGTGGTTGGGTTGGTTGGTCCGGGTGTCCCAGAGGTGTTCTCTGAAACGTTCCTCAAGTAGGCGGCCTGTCTCCCCAATATAGAGGAGGCCACATCGGGTGCAGCGGATGCAATGGATGATGTGTGTGGAGGTGCAGGTGAATTTGTGGCGGATATGGAAGTGTCCCTTGGGGTCTTGGAGGGAAGTAAGGGGGGAGATGTGGGCGCAAGTTTTGCATTTCTTGCGGTTGCAGGGGAAGGTGCCGGGAGTGGAGGTTGGGTTGGTGGGGGGTGTGGACCTGACGAGGGAGTCACGGAGGGAGTGGTCTTTTCGGAACGCTGATAGGGGAGGGGAGGGAAATATATCCCTGGTGGTGGGGTCCGTTTGGAGGTGGCGGAAATGACGGCGGATGATACATTGTACATGGAGGTTGGTGGGGTGGTAGGTGAGGACCAGTGGAGTTCTGTCCTGGTGGCGGTTGGAGGGGCCCTTGAGCCCCGCCCCTCCACACTGCCAGGAATCCTGTATTTAATCCTATATTCACTATTTAATTTCAACCATCCAAAAAGCACCACTTCGCATTTATCCAGGTTGAACTCCATCTGCCATTTCTCAGCTCAGCTCTGCATCCTGTCTATGTCGCTGTGCAGCCTGCAATAGCCCTCGATATTATCAACTGCACCTCCAAACTTTGTGTCATCTGAAAAATTACTAACCCACGCCTCAACCTCCTCATTAAAGTCATTTATAAAAACTACAAAGAGCAGTGGCCCAAGAACAGGGCCCTGTGGGACACCACTCACCACTGACCTCCAGGCAGAATACTTTCTATCTACAACCAATCTCTGCTCTCTGTAAGCCAACCAATTCTGAATCCAGACAGCCAAATCTCCCTGAATCCCATACTTCCTGAATTTATGAATGAGCCTATCACTGGGAACCTTATCAAAAGCCAAGCTGAAGTCCATATACATCACATCCATTGCTCGGCCTTCATCAATCTGTCTTGTCACCTCCTCAAAGAACTCATTAAGATCTGTGAGGCGAAACCTGCACCTCACACAGCATTGCTGACTGCTTTGAATTACTCTATGCTTTTCCAAATAGTCATAAATCCTATCCCTCAGAATTCTTTCCACAGACTAGTCTATAATTGCCAGGGGTTTCACTATTTCCCTTCTTGAAAAGAGGAACAACATTCATCTCCCTCCAATCGTCCGGTACGACTCTCGTGGAGAGTGAGGAAGCAAAGATTTTTGTCAGCAGCTTAGCAGCCTCCTTTCTCACTTCCAGGTGCAGCTTAGGATAAATCTGGTCTGGCCCTGGGGACTTAACAATCTTAATGTTTTCCAAAATTTCTAGCACATCAACTTTATCAATTTTTATCTGGTCAAGCCTGTTTCCCAGCTCCTCAAAGTTCTCATTCACAACAAAGTCCCTTTCCTTCATGAAAACCAAAGCAAAAAACTCATTTAGGGCTTCCCCTATCTGCTCAGACTCCACGCACAAGTTCCCTCCGCTATCCCTGATCGGCCCTGATCATTCTCTTATTCCTCACTTATGAGTAAAATACCTTTGGGTTCTCCCTAATCCTTCTCGCCAAGCCTTTTTCAAGCCTCCTCCTGGCTGTCCTCAGTCCATTTGAGCTCCTTTCTAGTAAGCCTGTAATCCTCTAAAAATGCTCGACCCTTGTTTTCTCCACCTAACGTAAGCTGCCGCCTTCGTTTTGACGAGAAGCTCCTCTGTTCTCGTCATTCAAGGCTCCTTAATCTTACCCCATCTTGCCTGTCTCCGAGGAACAAGTTTATGCATCACTCTCAACAACTCCTTAAACAGTTTCCAAATGTCTTTGTGCCCTTTCTGTGGAAGAATTGCTCCCAGTCTGTACTTCCCAACTCCTGTCTGGTAGCATCATAATGACCTTTTCCCCAATTAAATACCTTCCCATAGTGACTGCTCCTTTCCCTCTTCGTAGCTGTGGTAAATGTGAGGCAGTTATGGTCACTGTCACCAAAGTT
The DNA here is from genome assembly GCF_037043375.1 of Chiloscyllium plagiosum. Taxonomy (NCBI): domain Eukaryota; kingdom Metazoa; phylum Chordata; class Chondrichthyes; order Orectolobiformes; family Hemiscylliidae; genus Chiloscyllium; species Chiloscyllium plagiosum. The sequence continues at coordinate 72,021,973 of NW_028270154.1, read as the reverse complement.
TTCTCCCACTTTGAGATCTGACACCTGTCCTGGCTCATTGCCGAGCACCAAATCCAAAATGGCTATTCCTCCCGTCTGCCTGTCTACATACTGAGTAAGGAAACCCTCCTGAACACACTGACAAAAACGGCTCCATCCAAACCATCTGCATTAAGGATGTTCCAGTCAATATTGGGGAAAGTTGAAGTCATCCATAACAACAACCCTGCTACGTGCATTTTTCCAGAAACTGCCTGCCTACGAGTTCTTCAACCTCCCGACTGCTCTTAGGGTTCTGTAGAAAATCCCCAATGAGGTGGCTGCTCCTTTGCTCTTTCTAACTTCCACCTATACTGACTCAGTAAACAAACCTTCCTCAACAACCTTAGGTTGTGTGTTTGGGGGACTGTGGGATCCTGTGTTAGGTCAATATGTACAAGATGCGTACGCCTGGGTGTCTGTGTAGTAATGTCACTGTACAAGATGAGTGTAAGGGAGGCTTCCTGTATAAGATCAGTGAGAAAGGGAGGATCCTTTTTTTCAGGGTGTATGTACAAAGAACAGCTTAGGAAACTGGCCGTTTGGCCCACCTAGACTGTGCTGACAAATGAAGCTTTTCTAAACTAACACCCTTTACCTCAAATCTCTGCCTATTCATATATCTGTCCAGATGCCTCTTAAACCTTGCTATTGGGTCTGTCTCCTCCTCCACCACAGGCAGTGCATTGCAGGCATTTAGCACCCTCTTTAAAAAAAACAAAGCTGCTCTCTCATATCCTTTAAACTTGTCCCCTTTTACCTTCAAGCTATGTCCCCTAATAATTGACATTTCTTACCTGGGAAAAAGATGCCGACTATCCAATCTATACATGCCTCTCATAATTTTAAAAACTTCTATCAGGTTGCCCTTCACTCTTTCATGTTCAAATGAAAACATGATGTGGAGGTGCCAGTGGACAAATTTAAAAATCTCTCAACGCCAGGTTATAGTCCAACAGGTTCATTTTGGAGAGTTAGCTTTCAGACTGATGATCCTTTGTCAGGTAGCTAGTGAGTGGGATCATAGTGCACAGAAATTGTCCTGTTATCCTACCCCACTAGCTACCTGATGAAGGAACAGCACTCCGAAAGCTAGTACTTCCAAATAAACCCGTTGCACTATAACCTGGCATTGTGATTTTTTTTAATGGTGTCCAAGTGAGAACAGTATATCCAATCGCTCCTTATAGCTGATCCCCTCTGAACCAGGCAACAGCCTGGTCAATTGTTTCTGTACCCTGTCAAATGCCTCCACGTCCTTCTGATAGTGGCGACCAGGACTGTACATAATATTCCAAATGAGGTTTGGTTGCCGAACTGAAGTTTTATACAGCTACAACATGTTTTTCCAGTTTTTATACTGATGAAGGCAAGCATGCCATATGTCTCCTTGACCACCTTATCCACTTATATTGCCACTTTCAGGGAACTGTGGACCTGAATGTTGATGCTACAAAGGGTTCTGTCATTTTACTGTATACTTCCATCCTGCATTAGATCTCCCAAAATGTATCTTCTCACCTTTTGTCTTATTTTGTCAGGCAGATTAAAGTCCATCTGCCATATTTCTGCCTGAGTCTGCACCCTATCTATATCCCTGTGTATCCTCTGGCAATCCTCCTCTCTAACCGCGTCTCCCCCCAAACTTTGTGCCATCTGCAGACTTACTAATCAACCCATCTACATTCTACTCTGAATCCTATATATTACAAAGAAGAGGATCCCAGCACTGATACCTGTGGAACACCACTGATCACAGATCTCCAGACTGAAAACCATCCTCCCATCGGTATTCTGTCTTCTATGACCTAAGCCATATCCATCTTAGCTTACTGTGGATCGCATGTTACTTCACCTTTTGTATTAGTCTGTTATGAGGGACCTTGTAAAAGGACTTGCTGAAGTCCATATAGACAGTATAGACCTCCCTGCCCTGATCAATCATCTTTGTCACTTTCTTAAGAAACTTAATCAAGTGTGTGAGAAACTCCCTTCCCTGCACCAAGCCATGCTACTTATCACTAATAAATCCATATTATTTCCAAATTTGAGTAAATCCTATTCCTGAGAATCTTCTCCAATAATTTCCCTACCACTGATATAAGGTTCTCTGGCCTATAATTTCCCAGATTGTTCCTTTGTTTAAGAAAGGCAACAGGGATAATAATTCTCCAGTCAGAGTCTTAGAGCCGTCCAGTACAACTTCTGACCAACTTGTCCATGCTTATCAAATATCTAAAATTAAACTAGTCCCATTTGCCAGCATTTGGCCCATATCCCTCTAAACCCTTCCTATTCATGTTCCACCCAGGTGCTTTTTAAATATTGTAATTGTATTAGCCTCCGCCACTACGTGTGGCAGCTCATTCCATACAGGCAAAAAGTTGCCCCTTAGGTTCCTTTCAAATCTTACCCCTCTCAAATTAAACCAATGTCTTCTAGTTTTGGTCTCTGCCACCCTGGGAAAAGGCCTCAGCTACTCACCCAATCATGCCCCTCATCATTTTAAATACCTCTAAGGCCTCCGACGCCCCAGGGAAAATAGCTGGGACTTATGCTGTGATTAAAGAGGATACAAAGATTTTGTACAAGGCCCTCTGCCTCCCTCAGCATTCTGGGATAAATCCCATCAGATCCTGGGGACTTGTCCACCTTGGTTCTTTTCAAAACACCCAACAACACTTTTTAAAAAAATTTTGACGTGCTTTAAATTATTAACATACCCCTCCCAAGACTCTTAATCTACCATGTCCTTCTCCTTTGTGAATATTGATACAAGGTATTTGTTACGGACCTTACTCACATCCTCCATCTCCACGCATAAATCCCTCCTACCCAATCCCAAGCTGCCACTTGATCTTTTATATGTGTATGTAAAATGCCTTGAGATTTTCCTTAACCATGTTTGCCAAAGACATTTCATTGCCCCTCAGCAGGTTAGGGAGACAGTGAATGGGTGACCAAAAGACAGAAAAAGAGTAGGTCATCTCCCCCCAAAACAGGTATACTGTTTTGGATACTGTTGAGGGAGATGGCTCACCAGGGGAGGGCAGCAGTTGCCAGGATCATGGCATCGTGGCGGGCACTGCTGTTAAAAGGGCCGGAAAAAAAGATTCATAGGGACATAGTCATAGGGATTCTATTGTAAGGGGAGTAGATAGGCGGTTCTGTGGCCGAAAACGGGACTCCCAGATGTTACGTTGCCTCCCAGGTGCTCGGGTCAGGGATGTCAACGATCGGCTGCAGAGCATTCTAAAAGGGGAGGGTGCACAGCTAGATGTCTTGGTGCATATAGGCACCAATGATGTAAGTGGAAAACGAGATGAGGTCCTGAAAGATGAATTCAGGGAGCAAGGAGAGAAGTTAAAGAGAAGGACCTCCGAGGTAGTGATCTCGGGATTACTACAGTACCACGTGCTAGCCAGCGTAGAAATGAAACAATAGGCAGGATGAACACGTGGCTTTAGAGATGGTGTAGGAGGGAGGGGTTCAGATTTGTTGGACATTGGGACCAGATCTGGGGAAGGTGGGACTATTACAAAATGGATGGTTTACGTCTGAACCAGATTGGAACCAATGTCCTTGGGAGAGTTTTTTGCTACTGCTGTTGGGGAGGTTTTAAAACTTATGTGGCAGGGGGCTGGGAACCAGAAGAGAGAACAAGTAGGCAGCGAGGTGGACACTAAGAATTATGAAGATAACATTAATAAAGGGAAGAGTAGGCAGAGAGCAGATGAGTGCAAAAAAACTGGTGGCCTGAAATGCATTTACTTTAATGCAAGGAGTGTAGTGTGTAAGGCAGATGAACTTAGGGCTTGGATTGGTACCTGGGAGTATGACGTTATTGCAATCACAGAGACTTGGTTGAAGGAATGGCATGATGATTGTCAACTAAATGTTCCAGGATATAGACACTTCAGACAAGACAGGGAGGAAAATAAAAGGGGGGTGGAGTTTCATTGCTAGTCAGGGACGATATCACAGCTGTGCTAAAGGAGCACGCTATGGTGATCTTGGGTGGTAAGGCATTATGGGTGGAGTTGAGAAATAAGAAGAGTGCAGTTACATTGTTGGGGGCTGTATTACAGGCCTCCCAGCAGGGAGTGTGAGGTAGAAGAACAAATCGGTAAACAGATTATGGAAAGATGTAGAGGCAATAGGGTAGTGGTGATGGGAGATTTTAATTTTCCCAACATTGACTGGGATACACTTAGCGTCAGAGGTCTGGATGGGGTAGAATTTGTAAGAAGCGCCCAGGAGAGTTTTCTAGAGCAGTATGTCAATAGTCCGAGGGAAGGGGCCATATTGGACCTGGTACTAGGGAACGAGCCAGGACAGGTGGTAAAAGTTGCGGTGGGGGATTTCTTTGGGAACAGTGACCACAATTCTGTAAGTTTTAGAATACTCTTAGATAAAGAAGAGTGGTTCTAAGGGAAGAGTACTAAACTGGGCCAAGGCCTATTATATCAAAATTCGACAGGAGCTCGGAAATGTGGATTGGACACAGCTATTTGAGATGTGGGAGGCTTTCAAAGATAGTGCAGTTTAGGCATGTCCCATTGAAGGCAAAGGATATGAAGGGCAAGATTCATGAACTGTGGATGACAGGAGAAATTGTACAACTAGCCAAGAGGAAAAGGGAAGTGTACAGAAGGTCTAGGCAGCTAAGAACAGAACGGGCCCTGGAGGAATATTGGAAGAGCAGGACAAGTCTTAAATGAGGAATCAAGTGGGCTAAAAGGAGTCATGAAATAGCTTTAGGGAGCAGAATTAAGGAGAATCCCAAAGCATTTTATTCTTTATATAAGATGCAAGCGGGTAACTAGAGAAAGGATTGGTCTACTAAAGGATAATGAAGGAAGGCTGTGTGTCGAACCTGAGTGAATGGGTGAGATTCTGAATGATTACTTTGCATCAGTGTTCACTGAGGAGAGGAATGTGATGAATCTTGAGATTAGAGATAGAAGTTTGATTAGTCTGGATCACGTTGACATAAGTAGGGAAGATGTGTTGAATAGGCTAGAGGTTATTAAAGTGGACAAATCCCAGGACTGGATGGGATCTATCCCAGGTTGCTGAGGGAGGTGAGAGAGGAAATAGCTGGGGCCCTGACAGATATTTTTGTAGCATCCTTAAATACAGGTGGTGTGCCGGCTGACTGGAAGGTTGCTCATGTCCCCCTGTACAAGAAAGGTAGTAGGGATATTCCGGGTAACTACAGACCAGTGAGCCTGATGGTGGTGGGAAAGTTGCTGGAGAGGGTACTGAGGGATAGGATCTATTTATATTTAGAAAAGAATGGGCTTATCAGTGATAGGCAACATGGCTTTGAGTGGGGGACATCGTGCCTTACGAACTGAATAGAGTTCTTCGAGGAAGTGACCAAGTTGATAGATGAAGGAAGGGCTGTTGATGTCATATACATGGACTTTAGTAAGGCGTTTGACAAGGTTCCCCATGGTAGTCTAATGGAGAAAGTGAAGTTACATGGTGTGCAGGATGTTCTAGCTAGGTGGATAAAGAACTGGTTGAGCAACAGGAGACAGAGAGTAGGAGTTGAAGGGAGTTTCTCGAAATGGAGAAAGGTGACCAGTGGTGTTCCACAAAAGTCAGTGTTGGGGCCACTGTTGTTTGTAATATACATAAATGATCTGGAAGAGGGCACTGTTGGTATAATCAGCAAGTTTGCAGATGACACGAAGATTGGTGGAGTAGCAGAAAGCATAAGGGACTGTCGGGGAATACAGGAGGATATAGATAGACTGGAGAATTGGGCGGAAAAGTGGCAGATGGTTTTCAATCCAGACAAATGTGAGGTGATGCATTTAGGCAAGACTAATTCTCGAGCGAATTATACAATGAATGGAAGAGCCTTGGGAAAGGTTGATGGGCAGAGAGATCTGGGAGTTCAGGTCCATTGTACCTTGAGGTTTGCTGCACAGGTGGATAGAGTGGTCAAGAAGGCAGATAGTATGCTTGCCTTCACTGGACGGGGTATTGAGTATTAGAGCTGGCAAGTCATGTTAAAATTGTGCAAGACATTGGTTTGGCCGCATTTAGAATACTGTGTACAGTTCTGGTCGCCATATTGGCAAAAGGATGTGGATGCTTTGGAGAGAGTGCAGCGAAGGTTTACGAGAATGTTGCCTGGTATGGAAGGTGCAAGCTATGAAGAGAGGTTGAGTTGGTTAGGTTTATTTTCATTAAAAAAAAAGGAGATTGAGGGGAGACCTGATTTGAGGTTTACAAAATCATGAAGGGTATAGACAGGGTCGATAGAGTCAAGCTTTTTCCCAGGGTGAATGATTCAATAACGAGAGGCCATGCTTTCAAGGTGAGAGGTGGAAAGTTTAAGGGGGATACATGCGGCAAGTACTTCACACAGAGGGTAGTGGGTGTCTGGAACATGTTGCCAGCAGAGGTGGTAGAGGCAGGCACGGTAGATTCATTTAAGATGCGTCTGGACAGATGCTTGAGTAGGTGGGGAGCAGAGGGATACAGATGCTTAGGAATTGACCGACAGGTTTAGACAGTAGATTTGGATCGGCTCAGGCTTGAAGGGCCGAAGGGCCTGTTCCTGGGTTGTAAATTATCTTTGTTCTTTGTTCTTTTCAGCCCTCTGAATTCTTTGTTTCATGTTCTTTCCTGTATCTGTATATTCTTCGAGATGTCTTCATTTTCCTAAGCCTTATGTATGCATCTTTTTCCTTTTTGACTAAGTTCTCAATTTCTCTTGTTATTCAATCTTGCCATCCTTATCTATCTTCTTCTCAGGAAAATATAATCAATGTCATACAGTCATACAGCATGGCAACAGCCTTCAGTCCAAACAGTCCATGCTGACCATAAGGCCAAACTAAACTAATCCCACCTGCCTGCGCTTGGCCCATATCCCTCCAAACATTTCTTATTCATGTACTTATCCAAATGACCTTTAAATGTTGTAACATTTACTTTCATCCGCCATTTCCTCTGGAAATTCATTCCACACAGGAACCACTATGCAAACAAATTGCACCTTGTATCTTTCTAAACTTTTTCTCCTCTCAGCTTAAAAATATGCCACCTAGTCTTAAAATCCAAAACACACATGTTAGCCCTGAACTCCAATCAACTGACCTTAACAAGATTCCCACATGATAGATGTGGATTTATCCTCAAGCAGCCACTCCAATCTATATTCCCCAGTTTTTGCCAAATAATGTGGTAATTAGCCTACACTGTATAAGTGGCGAGTAGGTGAGGTGTCTCTAAGGTTATTGTGTACAGGGCAAGTGCGGTGGAGTCTGCGTGTGTATGATACGCAGTGTAGAGGTGGGTGCTTGTACAAGGTCAGTGTGTGTAAGGTGAGTTTACGGGCAGGTGTCTCAACAAGACCAGCATGTAAAGGGCAAGTGTATGGGTGAGTACCTGTACAATGTCAGTGCGTAGGTGGCAAGAGTGGGAAAGGCTGCACCTTACCATGGAATGAAGATGACCTTTCCTGTACACACCCATAACAGAAAGCCACACGTGGCCAGCATGTGCTTACATCACAAATGCAGCTTCACCCCACACTTGCAGATAAGCACTGAACTTTCATGGCCACCCTTATTCAGGGCAGCTTACCCCAGAGTCACACTTTACACACTGAAGTCACAACGTCAGCCTTTCCCGCTCTTGCCGTCTACGCACTGACATTGTACAGGCACTCACCCATACACTTGCCCTTTACATGCTGGTCTTGTTGGGACACCTGCCCGTAAACTCACCTTATACACACTGACCTTGTACAAGCACCCACCTCTACACTGCGTATCATACACCTGCAGACTCCACCAGACTCTTGGGTCTTGGGATTATCGGGGTTTTGCAGCAAGTGCTGTTTCTAGATGGGTGCTCTCCTTTTATGCATGGTACAGATTCAGGCTTTTCTGATTTCATTATCACTCAGGATCTAGTGACACAACGTTTGAGAGACTGAGGAGCAGCGGAAGATGGGCATGGGCAAATGAGAGGCAGAATGTAGGGTCAGCAGAAAATCAACCACTCAAACATTCAGAAGTCACCGAACCTTTGCCTGTGCATTGTACTTCCTCCCTCCAACAATACCTCTACCTCTGCCCTTTCACTGACACACTTCATCCATCCTTGGCACACTACTCCTTTCTCCATCCTTGGCACACTACTCCTTTCCCCATCCTCCTCTCTTTACCTTTGGTCTTCCATCCTTCCCCCTCAATTACCTGCTCCCTATTCCCTACTCCCCTGCTCCCAACTTCAAATCTCTTTCCTCACACTCCCCTGAACCTATCTTCCCACCACCTGCTTCCTGCTCTCTCCTCACAGCTTCCCCCATCTCCACCAATACATCCCCATTCCTCACCTTTCTTCCTCTACACATTCCTCACCCTGTAAGCTTCCCATCCATCCTCAACATGCAACAAACTGCATCTTCTCCGCACCATCAACTAATGTTCCTTACTTCCTCATCTTGTCTCCCCTTCTCACCCTGGCCCTTCCCACATAACCCTTGTCCTCCTCCCACTGCCTCCGTCTCCCTGACTTCTCTCCCAACCATCTCCCCTGACCTGCTCTGCCCCTACACCTCTCCCCTCTCCCAGCCCCCCCTCTGCAATGGATCCCCTCTCCCCTATCTCCCCATCCCATTTTCCCTGACTTCTCCACCACCTGCCCATTTCCCACCAATTCCCCTGCACCATCCCCACCACACCCCATGAAGCAGTACCCTACCACCATTTTCTCAGTCCCTTCCCCCATCTCCCCTTTTCCCATCTCTCCCTGCCCATTTCCCTATTTCCACCCCTCTCCCACCCTTTCCCATCTTCACCTAGATGGAGCCATTCTTCATGACCAATGACTATCCCTGTTGTTGCAGTCTGTGGGCTTTGTTGATGAAACATTTCTCTGGGATTGAGGATAGGGCAGTTGCATACTCACACACAATTCAAACATCTGCAGTCTTTGACAGTTAACGTTCAGAAGGTGAGGATTTTTATTAGCAAATGGGATTGTGATCCAGAGCCAAGATGGGGACGTGAAGTTGAGATGTGAATCAGGCATGACCATGTTGAATGGTGCGACTGCTTTGGCCTTATGTTCTCAGGTTTGTGATGAAATATAAGTGTGCTGATCATGTTTTGCAGCATTTGAGTGCAAGTGATTGACTTGTTTTTTTTTTTCCCCAGAGCAAGAGTAACTTGAACCCCAATGCGAAGGAGTTTGTTCCTGGGATGAAGTACTGAAGATGATTCCAGAGGCCTGTGTTGGTGGATGTAGCACAATCTCCACACTGTGACGCCAGTATTAGAGGAACCAGTAGTAGAAGCTCCCTTCTCTATCACTGTGTTACACTCGTGCATTGCCAAAGTTTTCACTTAGTGTTGCATGCTAAATAAATGTACTGAGACTGTTATTATTCAATAACTTGCTTCTAGTCGTTGACTGAAAAAAACAGGAAGCTTAGAAGTGCCACGGGGAGGGAAGAGCAGCCAGCATGGACTGGGGATGCTGCCCTAACACTGCCTAGCTGACTGCGACTTCCTTGACTTATGTTGCCAAATAACTGGTGAAATGGATAGTTGCCAGTGGCTGTGAAGACCTGAGCTTGCTGGTTCTCTGTTCACTCCCTTGTTCTTAGCCCTTGGCCAGGATTTGTTCTCGCAGCTTGTTTTAAACTCTGACTTGGTAACCAGTGTGAGCACTCTTGTCTACAGTTAGCTTGAAGGCTGGGAGAATGGTCTAGTCAGGGAAATATGAGGTCTCTTGTCAGAGATTAATAGGAGGTATTATGTATTCCCTTGGCAAAGCTGGACACTTAATTCAACAAAGTTCTGACAATCTGGACTTTTGAGGGTTTTCATGAACTGGTCTTACGGGGAGAAGTTGCTCGTGCTTCTACTTTAAGCTAATACACTACTGAAGATCTTTTCAGTCTCACCAGTTTGTAATAAGCATAGCTTCTGTAGGTACAGTTGTGTTCAGAATGTTTCCCCTTGTTTGTGTTGCTGAGAAAGTTCATGTCAATCCATCAGAGACATGGCAATGGGAATTCATTAAGACAGTGAAACCCATCTCAGTGCAATTGATCAGGAAATTTCACCTATCGCAATCAATCCCAGAATTTGTCACATGGTGCAGGTTATGTTGTCTCCCAGTCCCTGTCAAATGACAAGATTCCCTGTCCACTGGTATAATGCATGTGCTGCTGTTTTAAGACAGTAGTGTAGAGAGAGGGGTTTGTCAATTTCAGTTAAGATCATTGTGTAGAGAAAGCAGTGGCTCAATGTTGGCTAAGATTGTAGTGTGGAGATGGACATGGTGTTGGTGTGGGTAACAATCTTGGTGTAGAGGTTAAAGGATGTCAGCACAAGTGAAGATCACAGTTTAGTGATTGGAGGCTATGGTGCTGGTTAAGGTCAGTGTAGAGGGAAGGCTGTCTGTACTCACTCATTTGGCAATGTAGAGTCATTGTGATGCTGTTTAAGATGGCACCAAAGTGTAGATTCACACAAGAATTAAAGTTATAGCAGTGGGCATGAGAATGTATGTTACTCATGTGGCTGTCATTTGTCAGTCCATTATTGAGCAGGGAAGATTCAACCATTTTGCTGTTTGGGCACATCATAAGACCTCGACTGTGTGTTTATTGGTGTATTGTTGTCTAGTTGCTAATAAGATGTAGGATGAAAGGCCACTTGTTGAATTAAACAGTTATTGTGGATTATTATCTTTTCCTTTCCTGTTCTCTCTGGGTGTGTGAATGGGAATTGATTAAATGTGTGTCTGCAGTGTAGAAAGATGTTACAACAGGTTTGGCGTTTAGAAAGACAGTGATACACTTTTTCTCTTTTTGAATCTAGTGGCACATGTTTTGTGAATTCCAGAAGTGAGTTTTGATTAGCTAATAGTTTGGCAGCTCTCCCAAGTGCATTGAGGTGTGAGAGTAACAGACAACAATACATGGATGTCAGTGGGGTCTGAAATGTGTGATCTTGGCTAATTCAAATGGACTACCAAAATCCAAGTGTGTTCAACCTTCAGCCTAACAATTGAGTGGCACTTTTGGCAGTTGTACTGTTTAATATCCCGATATTTGCAGAAACACTTTGCAATTGAATAAGCAAGCAAGCAGAAAGTAGGAGCACAAAGGCACGTTTGTAGAAATTTGTTGATTGATTTTCTCTTTTTGAGTATGTCTCTTTTGACAAAATAGAGGGTGTTAATTTTTGAAAATTTTAAGTAACTGGAACGCACTGTCCAAAAAACACCCAGTTACACCTTTTCACCAAATGTTGTGTAATGTATATGTCAGACATCCTTTCAACAACAATAACCTTGCAAAACCCCTGTTGAAGCCATTCTGCCTCGAGCACAAGTGTATCACTCTGGATTGCAGTTTCAAACCTTGAAACTATTTTCAAGAAATTGCTGACTTATCAATTAATATTGCATTTATTGTACATGTGAATACTGGCAGCTGATGGCCACAAGCTTAGTGGGGATCAAAATTTTTGTGGACAAGAGAATTTGCTGTGCAGAGAGCGCAGAGGTTGGTATTGGTTAAAATTGTGGCGCAGGGAGAGAAGGGTATCAGTGCTGATTTAAAATTGGGGTGCAAAGTTGGGGTAAAGACAGTGCAAGTTGGTGCTGGTTAAGATTGTGGGACAGAGTAGGATGTTGGTGCTAATTAAAATTGTGATGCAGAGAGAGCAGGGTGTCAGCATTGGTTAAGATTGTGGTGTAGAGAGTGAACTGGATGTGGTCCTGGTACTACTGTTCAGTACTAAAATACATTTTGTTCAAAGTAAATTCAGATTAATCATAGTTCCAGAGGACCATATCACTGTGCTCTCATTAGAGAAGATGAATGGTGATGATTTAACCTGAGGCCCAACTGCATGATTGGGACCTTATGGTAACCTCAGCTAATGTGGGAATTGAACCCACGCTGACCTCAGTTGGCTGGATTGCTGGTATGATGCTAATAGCAAATTCAATTTCTGCATGACCACTGGTTACTGCCTTCTCAGTTTTGTCCCTTGGCTGAGGTGTGGTGCCGTTCAGGTTAAACACTGCCAGTTGTTTCCCTCTAAAGTAAGAGAGCAGCCCTATGTTTCTCTGGGACTAGGGAATTTACTTTTGCTTACATTTATTCAGTAATTGGCTTGACTTTTTTTCCCCCTAAAGTGACTTCATTTGAGAATAATACTGCATTATGAACTAACTAGGGATGTCCATAATTGATGAATTGTGCTGTACAAATGCATTTATTTAGGAGACAGATGTTTGAGATTCTCTTGACTTTTTTGTTTGACTTGTAAGAAAAAAGGCAGTGAGGACTTGCGCGGACTGAGAGTTGGTTCCAGGACTGAAAGTGTTACTGTCTAACTCAGTGAGGGAACAGGAAGTTTAGGTGCATATTGAGTTGTGAGAATCTGCAACACAATAGTTTTCTCCACTGTTGTAATAGTCGACCATCTAAAAAGCTACGGTCCGCTTAGGTCAGAAATATTGTGCTTGGGTAAACAGTTCGGCTTTAAGTAATGTCTCCCCTTTCTCATGGTACAGTAAGTATGAACACCTGGGAGAAATGAGTAATGAAATTGTGGAGATGGACAGACAGTAAGGTAAACAACACCAACCCACTGGAAGAGAGGGAGTTTTGGGCATCTTCAGTTATGAACTTGGTAGTTTCACTGCCAATTTGTGTTGAATGTGAAGAGTGTTTAAATTGAAAAAAAATGTAAAAAATATATTTTTCCAAAAATATTTAAAAAAAAATAAATAAACCTGAAATGAAATGTGGCTGGAATTTTTACTTTGTCTGTTTTGGTCTTTTCAGTATCAGTCTGTTTTCACTAATCATCGTCATAGAGATGTACGGCACAGAAATAGACCCTTCAGTCCAACTTGTCCAACCAGATATCCCAACCCAATCTAGCCCCCCTTGTCAGCACCCGGCCTGTATCCCTCCAAAACCTTCCTATTCATATACCCATCCAGATGCCTTTTAAATGCTGCAATTGTACTAGCCTCCACCACTTCCTCTGGCAGCTCATTCCATACACATACCACTCTGTGAAAAAGTTGCCCCTTGGGTCTTTTTTAAATCTTTCCCCACTCACCCTAAAACTATGCCCTCTAGTTCTGGACTCCCCCCACCCCATGGAAAACACTTCGTCTATTTATCCTATCCATGCCTCACATAATTTTATAAACCCCCAAAAGGTCACCTCTCAGCTCCAGGAAAAACAACTCCAGCCTATTCAATGTCTCCCTATAGCTCAAATCCTCCAACCCTGGCAACATCCTTGTAAAACTTATCTGAACCCTTTCAAGTTTCACAACATCCTTCCGACAGGAAGGAGAGCAGAATTGCATGCAATATTCCAAGTGGCATAACCAATGTCCTGTACAGCTGTAACATGACCTCCCAATTCCTGTACTCCATACTTTGACCAATAAAGGAAAGCATACCAAACGCTGCCTTCACTATCCTATCTACCTGCGACTCCACTTTCAAGGAGTTATAAACCTGCACTCCAAGGTTACTCCCTAGGACCTTACCACTAAGTAAGTCCTGCTAAGACTTGCTTTCCCAAAATGCAACACCTCACATTTATCTAAATTAAAATCCATCTGCCACTTCTCAGCCCATTGGCCCATCTGATCAAGATCCCGTTGTAATCTGAGGTAATCACCTTTACTGGTCTCACTCAGATCAAAGTCAGATTAATCTTGACATGAAATTTCCTAATTCTCATTCTGGTGTTTCAACAACAGCAGACGGTCAAGATTGTGGCAGGAACAGCGTATGGTTCAGTGTGTGAAAATATCCAGACATACAAGGGTCAGAAGTGGATCAGGGTCTGCACAAAGTACTCTGCTTATAGGAGCAGGGGCAGTTTCTGAACTCAGCAGGGTTAGGGAAGAGGAGGGTTACTATTTAGCTCAAGAGGGTTGACATGCAATGTCAGGATCTGGGCACAGCAGCATGAGGGAAATGACCTGTATAAAAGGTTGTGCACAGCATTGCCCAAAGCTGGAGGATGGCAGAGTCCAGGTACAGGGACCATAAGATTAGATTTATTAGATTTCCTATAGTGCAGAAACAGGCCCTTCTGAAGAGTAGCCCACCCAGACCCATTCACCTACTCCCTACTAAAGCACCTAACACTATGGGCAATTTAGCATAGCTAATTCACCTGACTTGCACACCTTTGGACTGTGGGAGCAAACCAGAGCACCCAGAGGAAACCCACGCAGACACAGGGATTTTTGACTTAACTTGCAGTCGAAGTATGGATGTCCTCCAAAATCCGTCACTCACACCCCTCTTGGAGTCATAGAGATGTACAGCATGGAAACAGACCCTTCGGTCCAACCTGTCCACGCCAACCAGACATCCCAACCTAATCTAGTCCCACCTGCCAGTACCTGGCCCATATCCCTCCAAACCCTTCCTATTCATATACCCATCCAAATGCCTCTTAAATGTTGCAATTGTACCAGCCTCCACCACATCCTCTGGCAGCTCATTCCATACACGTACCACCCTCTGCGTGAAAAAGTTGCCCCTTAGGTCTCTTTTATATCTTTTCCCTCTCACCCGAAAACCTCTAGTTCTGGACTCCCTGATCCTAGGGAAAAGACTTTGTCTATTTATCCTATCCATGCCCCTCATAATTTTGTAAACCTCTATAAAGTAACCCCTCAGCCTCCGACGCTCCAGGGAAAACAACCCCAGGCTGTTCAGCCTCTCCCTATAGCTCAAATCCTCCAACATCCTTCTAAATCTTTTCTGAACCTTTCAAGTTTCACAACATCTTTCAGATAGGAAGACCAGAATTGCACGCAATATTCCAAAAGTGGCCTAACCAATATCCTGTACAGCCTCAACATGACCTCACAACTCCTGTACTCAATACTCTGACCAATAAAGGAAAGTATACCAAATGCCTTCTTCACTATCCTATCTACCTGCGACTCCACTTTTAAGGAGCTATGAACCTGTACTCCAAGGTCTCTTTGTTCAACAATACTCCCTGGGAACTTACCATTAAATGTATAAGTCCTGCTAAGATTTGCTTTCCCAAAATGCAGCACCTCGCATTTATCTGAATTAAACTCCATCTGCCACTTCTCAGTCCATTGGCCCATCTGGTCCAGATCCTGTTGTAATCTGATGTAACCGTCTTCGCTGTCCACTACACCTCCAATTATTGGAACAGAATTAGTTCATTTGGCTCATTGCATGTATTCTGCTATTTGATCATGACAGAATCTCATTCTCCTGCTTTTATCCCCCTATAATCCTTAATCACCTTAACAATCAAGAATCTATTTATCTCTGTCTGAAATCTACTCAATGACTTGGCCTCCATAGCTCTTTGCGGTAGTGAGTGTGGGCACAGTAGAGTCAAAGGGAAGATCAGGAATCATGCACATCATTGTAAAGGGAGGTCAGTGAGAACTTCAGGTATGTGTGAGTCAGGTTCAGGAAGATATTGGGGTGGGAGAGGTTCAGAGTAAGGTAAAGGTGCAGCCCAGGACTGACAGTGTGTTCAGGATTGGGTGAGGGTCTTGTGGCGGATCGGTGTTCTATCTTGGAGCTAAGCCTCAGGCCAACTGGAGGCAGGGTGGGAGGTGAAGTCAGAGCTCTGAGGAACAGAGGGTGTGCCTGGGGGGCTAACTCTCAGGCCAGTGATAGGTTCAAAGGGAGTACCTTGTGAAGATTCAGGAGAGATCAGGGGTTGTGACTTGGATCTGACCCTCAGGCCAGTGAGACATTTGGGAGGGTGTGGACGGTGAAGTGCCAAGGAGAGATTCAGGATTTGGAGGGGGTGAGGTGCGATGCCATGAAGAAAGTCAGGGTTTGGGTGAGTGAGGCGCCATGGAGTGGGTCAGAGGTTAGGGTGGTGAGGGATGAGGTGCCATGGAGATGGTCAGGGTTCAAGTGGGATGGGGGGTGAGGTGCGATGGAAAACGCAGGGTTCGCGGGAGAGCGGGGGGGGGGGGGGGTTGCGGTGAGGTGCGAGTTGCCATGGGGAAGGTCAGGGTTTGGGGGGGGGGGGCAGGGTGAGTAGCCGCGGAGAAGGTCAGGACTCGGAGGTGAGAGGGGAGGTGCCATGAAGAAAATGAACGTTCTTCTGGGGAGGTGAGTGGTATCCACGATATCTGTGAGGTCATATCCGGTCCGGGTGATGCAGTTTCCGGCGAGCTGATGGGGCGGTTGAGAGGGTCTCGAGCTCCGCAGGTTAGTCATTAACCACCGAATAATATCTAATTAAACCTGCAATTACCACATAGTGTAATCTATTAGTAACTACCTAATAGTGTATATTATCAGTAACTACGGAGTAATGTAACGTTATATTAGTAACTTGCAGATATTATATCATAAACTGTTAAGTGCTATAAGTGTTATATGAATAGCTATCAGGTAAGGTTATATTTCCCCATTAACTCTAATATTGTAATATTCCTCCAGTAAATACAATGTCAAGTCATAGAGATGTACAGCACGGAAACAGACTCTTTGGTCCAACTCGTCCATGCTGACCAGGTGTCCTGCATTTGCCAGCACTTGGCCCATATCCCTCTTAACCCTTCCTGTTCATATACCCATCCAGATGCCTCTTAAATGCTGTAATTGTACCAGCCTCCACCACCTCTCTGGCAACTCATTCCATACAGGCACCATCCTCTGCATGAAAACATTGCCCCTTAAGTCGCTTTTATCTTCTTCCCCTCTCACCCTGAACCTAAGTCCTCTAGTTCTGGACTCCCCCGCCCCAGGGAAAAGACCTTAGCACTTCACCCTATCCATGCTCCTCTATAAGATCACCCCTCAGCCCCTGACACTCCATGGAAAACAGCCCCAGCTTCCTTATAGCTCAAACCCTCCAATCCTGGCAATATCCGAGTAAATCTTTTCTGAACCCTCTCAAGTTTTGCATTGTCCTTCTTTGGGCAGACAGAGCAGAATTGCATGCAGTATTCTGAAAGTGGCTAACCAATGTCCTGTACAGCTGCAACATGACCTTCCAACTCCTACGTTCAATGCACTGACCAAATGTCTCCTTCACTATTCTCTACTTGCGACTCTACTTTCAAGGAACTGTGAACCTGCACTCCAAGATCTCTGTGTTCAGCAAGGCTCGCAAGGACCATTAAGTGTTTAAGTCCTGCCTTGATTTGTCTTTCCAAAGTGCAGCAACTCACATTTATCTAAATTAAACTCCATCTATCACTCATTGGCCCATCTGATCAAAATCCTGTTTTACTCTGAGGTAATCTTGGCTGTCGACTTCTAAATATGTAATATTTGACCAGTAAGTACAAAATAATGTAATATTCCACCAATATCCATTCTATAATATAATATTCTTCCTTTAACTATCACACTGATTATTCTGTTGCATAACGCATAACAGTTGAGAGTTCATACTGTGGAATTCCTTTCCCAAACCTTGTACTTCAGAAATCAGGAGAGCAAAAAGGGACATGAAATAGCCTTGGCAAATAGGGTTATGGAGAATCCAAAGAGATTCTACGAATACGTTGAAGGGAAAAATAATAAATTGAGAGAGAATAGGGACTCTTAAAGATCAACAAGGCTATCTATGTGTGGAACCACAGAAGATGGGTAAGGTACTAAACAAGTATTTCCTTTCAGTGGAGAAGGATGTGGAAGCTAGAGGACTTGGAGAAATAAATAGTGATGTCTTGAAAAATGTCCACATTACAGAGGAGGTGGTTCTGGATGCCTTAAAATGCAGAAAGGTGGATAGATACCTGGGACCTGCTCAGGTGTATCCTAGAATTTTGTGGGAAGCTAGGGAAATTATTGCTGGGCCGCTTGCTGAGCTATTTGTATCATTGATAGCCATTAGTAAGGTGCCAGAAGACTGGAGGTTGGCTCATGTGGTGCCATTGTTTAAGAAAGGTGTCTGGCATCTGCATCTCGTTGGGTCCCGGGGCACATATGTGAGATTCCGGGTCCAGTTCCTTCAGGATCTTCTTGGTGCCCTTTAGCATCTTTCTAGGGGCATGTCCCCAGGGCTGGAGGGGCTAACCGTGGAGTTCTTCAGGAAGTTCTGGAACATCCTTGGAGAGCAACTGTGGGAGTCATGAAGGAATGCGTCGCAACTGGGGAAGGTAGTGGCCTAGTGATATTACTGCTGGACAGTTAATTTAAAGTCTGTTCTGGGTAGCTGGGTTCGAATCCTGCCAAAGCAGGTGGTGGAATTTGAATTCAATAAATATCTGGAATTAAGAGTCTAATGATGACCATGAAACCATTGTCAATTGGGGCAAAACACATCTAGTTCACTAATGTCCTTATCTGGTCTGGTATATGTGTGACTTCAGACCACAAAGCAATGCGGTTGACTCTTAGCTGCCCTCTGGGTGGTTAGAGATGGTCAAAAAATGCTGGCCTAACTAGTGGCGCCCTCATCTTCTGAATGAAAAATAATGGCGAGATGCCCCTTTCTTGGCGCAGGGCCAACATTACTCTTTTGCCTAAGAAGAGGAATCTTAGTTTGTTTCAGAATTGGTGTCCACTCTCCCTCCTCAGCATGGAGTATAAAATGTTTGCCAGGTCAGTTTCCACTCCAGATCCGTCCTACGCCATCCCAGGCTGGAGCACCCATGACAACATCCACCTGATCTGGGACATGATCCATTATTCCTAGATAGCTGGGAATTTCAATCAAATCAGGGGCTCAAAGCATTCAATCAATTTGTTTTAAAGTTACAAGATTGATCATTTTAAAAAGGACATAATGTTGTACAATTTCAATGTAAAAACAAAATCTGGCCCATTACGTAACCCACAAAACACATTGAATTGAGATCCTGATTCATACAAGGCAAAACAGCTACTTAAAAGGATTTTCCGAACCAGTATTTTAGCAAACCAACATTTTTTAACATCAAACACTCTCAGCATGGCACAATTTACATTGAAACGTTCCTCCTTCAACCCAAGTACGAATACAACCTTAATTTCAGTGTTTCTCGCCTTCGTTTCATTTTTTTTCATCCTCTCACTGAAACCACACTTTCTAAAGCCCTCGCAGTGGACCACATGGTGCCGCAATCCAAGCCACACACTTCCTCCAGGACAAACACTTGCAGAGCCTCATATTTCACCACTAGGGGATTTTAACCCTTTCTCACTTTACTCCTCAAGGGGACTTGAACCTCACTTAAACACAGAAAGCTCAAACCCTAAATAAACACAGAAAACTCAATTTCTAATTAAACACAAAAAGCTTGAACCCGAATTAAACACCGAAACCTCTAAGCTCGCTTAAACACAAAGCTCGAACCTCAAACATAAAAGGCTCGAACAGCACAGTGCAGAGAATTTGAGCTACCAGTCAACCCACCCAGAAGACCCAAACCCTAGTACCGTGCAGAGGACTTGAACCTCAGTCACCACCCCCCCAACCAATGCAGCACAGAGGACTCAAACCTTGGCCTGCCAATGCGCTTGCCAAACTGTCTCTCTCAACTTAGCTAACTACCATTCGAGGAATCTGTAGAATAGATAGCGTTGAATGAGGTGACCGTCTCCGGCACACAAGAATATCGAGAGGGACCAAGGTTTAAAATCTTCCCTTGTGGGCCCATCCATCTCGAGACACCAATGTTCTGGGCGATCGCTGACACTGTCTGATCATAACTATCCATTTGGATCCTGCCGACTTTTTTTTTCACAAAACCCAGAACTTAACTTTGCCTGCTTGCTTATACCCTATACACATTTTCACTGAGAGCCCTGATTACAGAGCTGACCAGCCTGGGCTGCACTGGATGGCAGACTGGATTAGGCCGGTACAGTTAATTGCAAGGGCTTCAGTCCACCTCTGGTTCAGGACCAATGTGCCTGATAGACAAGGCACTCGGCCTTAATACCTTGCGTGTGCCTGAAGCGACACAGGCAGACTGAGGGCTTCTGGATGAACTGATCCCTATTTGTCTAGAACTCGACTTTGGCCCCACGCTGCGGATTCTCCCTTGTCACCTGGTGCCCCACAATCTGAACCGTCCCAGGGATATCCTCCCAGTGCCCTTTTTGAATGGTGCGGAGGCGTTAAATGTACGGTTGATGCAGTGCATACTCCACAATCGCACCTTCACCTGCCACCCAGATATACTGTGGTGTGACATTTTGCCCTCTGGCAGCAGAGATCCCCGGGGGAAGCACTCTCTCACATTGGAGATCTTGGTTGGAGAGTGCTGCCTGTGGTGGTCCTTAGCAACTGGTGACTAAGCAAATTTTGTGTGTGCAAGACCATTGCTGGTTTCAGTGAATCTGAGGATGTGGTCTTCCACTTGTACATCAAGTGTGTTGGTCTGCAGGCCCTTTTTAAGTTTTTGAAGGGGCAGCTGTTAAAAGTTTGTTTGCACTTCAGCCCACACTCCTGATGTATAGGCACCCAGTACGGAGAAGGGTGGACAAGCCTACATGCCTTAGAACATAGAACATTACAGTGCAGTACAGGCCGTTCAGCCCTTGACGTTGCACCGACCTGTGATATTACTCTGCCCATCTAACCTACACCATTCCTTATTATCCACATCTATGTCCAATGCCCTTAATGTTGGTGAGTCCTTTACTATTGCAGGCCGATCATTCCACGCCCCTACTGCTCTGAGTAAAGAAACTATCCCTGATATCTGTCCTAAATCTGTCACCTTCTCATGACTTTGCTCCTGGGCCTGGCCAAGAGGGCCATTAACAGGTTCAGGCAGCAGTCTGAAAAGGGGCTCATTGTTCCTCACTGTCTCTCCCTATTTTACAGTTTTTTTTAGATTAGATTACTTACAGTATGGAAACAGGCCCTTCAGCCCAACAAGCCCACACCGCCCCGCCGAAGCGCAACCCACCCATACCCCTACATTTACCCCTTACCTAACACTACGGGCAATTTAGCATGGCCAATTCAGCTTACCTGCACATCTTTTGGACTGTGGGAGGAAACCGGAGCACCCGGAGGAAACCCACGCAGACACGGGGAGAACGTGCAAACTCCACACAGTCAGTTGCCTGAGGCGGGAATTGAACCCGGGTCTCTGGCGCTGTGAGGCAGCAGTGCTAACCACTGTGCCACCGTGCCACCCACCAGTTATTGCTGTCCCTGGGGAGAGGGAGCATGCGGTCCTCACTGGCAGGTCTCAACCGCTGGCGTAGCAGGGGTTGGAGTTCTTTATCAACCTATATAATATTCTGATTTAGTTAATCGTTTGTGTTTAGCCTTTTGAGTTTGTGTTTAGACAATAAACAATAGGTGCAGGAGTAGGCCATTCTGCCCTTCGAGCCTGCACCACCATTCAATAATGATCATGGCTGATCATCCTTAATCAGTGTCCTGTTCCTGCTTTATCTCCATAACCCTTGATTCCACAATCCTTGAGAGCTCTATCCAACTCTTTCTTAAATGAATCCAGAGACTGGGCCTCCACTGCCCTCTGGGGCAGAGCATTCCACACAGCCACCACTCTCTGGGTGAAGAAGTTTCTCCTCATCTCTGTCCTAAATGGTCTACCCCGTATTTTTAAGCTGTGTCCTCTGGTTCGGAACTCACCCATCAGCGGAAACATGTTTCCTGCCTCCAGAGTGTCCAATCCTTTAATAATCTTATATGTCTTAATCAGATCCCCTCTCAGTCTTCTAAATTCAAGGGTATACAAGCCCAGTCGCTCCAGTCGTTCAGCGTAAGGTAATCCCGCCATTCCAGGAATTGACCTTGTGAACCTACGCTGCACTCCCTCAATAGCCAGAATGTCTTTCCTCAAATTTGGAGACCAGAACTGCACCCAGTACTCCAGGTGTGGTCTCACCAGGGCCCTGTACAGCTGCAGAAGAACTCCTTTGCTTCTATACTCAATCCCTCTTGTTATGAAGGCCAGCATGCTATTAGCCTCCTTCACTACCTGCTGTACCTGCATGCTTACCTTCATTGACTGGTGTACAAGGACACCCAGATCTCTGTACTGCCCCTTTACCTAAATTGATTCCATTTAGGTAGTAATCTGCCTTCCTGTTCTTGCCACCAAAGTGGATAACCATACATTTATCCACATTAAACTGCAATTTGTTTTCAGTTTGGTGCCCTGGGAAGAGGGCTATTTTATTTTCCCATTGTTTCTATTTTGGACCCCTTAGAAGAGCCAAGGGGCTTAGCCCGTACTGTCCCTGTCTCAGATGTGCTTGGTGGGGATCAGTGAGGGGAGTTTTATTTTCAGTTGAAATAAGCAGTGAAACTTCCTCTGGATTTTAAACCATTTTGTCTCTATCCCAGGAGTGTTCAATAGGGACGGAGGGGAGAGGGTTTATTTATTTACAAGGGGGCTGAGAGATAAATGGGAGGGTGGTGGTGGTGGGGGGGGATGGCACGGGGCGGAAGGTAGCTGAGAATATAGGTACATGACGGTGGGGAGAAGGTGATAGGTCAGAGAAGAGGGGGAGCAGATGGGGGGGGAGGGTGAGGGGAGTAGGAAGATGAATAGATAGGACAGTTCAAAAGGGCGGTGCCGAGTTGGAAGTTTGTATCTGGGATAAGGTGAGGGGGAGGGGAAATGAGGAAATTGGTGAAATCCACAATGAGCCCATGTGGTCGAAGGGTTCCAAGGCAGCAGATGAGGTGTTCTTCCGCCAAGTGTCAGATGGTTAGGATTTGGCGGTGGAGAAAGACCAGCACTTGCATGTTCTTGGTGGAGTGGGAAGGGTGTTAGTGTTCGGCCATAGGGTGGTGGGGTTGTTTAGTGTGTGTCCCAGAGATGTTCTGTGAAACATTCTGCAAGTTGGCGTCCTGTCTCCCCAATGTAGTGGAGACCACATTGGAGCAACGGACACAGTAGATGATGTGTGTTGAAGTACAGGTAAATCTTTGTGGAACGTGTGAGGACAGAGTAAAGGGAAAGCCATTTCTTTGGTTGGTAATTGATTTTTATTTTTCCCTAGTGAAATAGGATCTTTATTTTTGCTTAACAAAGTCAAGGCCGCTTTATTTTCTGTTTTGAAAGAGCAGAGTGAGCTTTGCTCTGTGTTTCACCCAGTGCTGTCCCTGTCGCGGGAGTGTCTGTTGGGGGGAATCTTCGCTTTTTTTATATTTGCACTTATTGTTTAAAAGAGTGGAGGCTTGTTTTTCGGACTGAAGGTCTGTGACTAGCAGTGTGCTACAAGGATCAGTGCTGGATCCACTGCTTTTTTATATTTATGTAAATAATTCAGGTGTGAATATAGGTGGAATGGTTAGTAAGTTTGCAAATGACACTAAAATTGATGAAGGTTATTTCGGAGTAAAATGGGATCTTGATCAGATGGGCCAATAGCCTGAGGAGTGGCCAATTGAGTTTAATTTTGATAAATGTGAGGTGCTGCATTTTGGTGTGGCAAACCAGGGCAGGACTTGTACGGTTAATGGTACTATCCTGGGGAGTGTTGCTGAACAAAAAGACCTTGGGGTGCAGGTTCATAGTTCCTTGAAAATTAAGTCTCAGGTTGACAGGGTAGTGAAGAAGGTGTTCAATGTGCTTGCCTTTATTGGTCAGAGCATTGAGTATAGGAGTTGGGTGGTCATGTTGTGTCGATTCAGCACATTGATTTGGCCACTTTTGGAATATTGCATTGAATTCTGGTCTCCTTGCTATAGGAAGGATGTTGTTAAACTTCAACGGGTTCAGAAATTTTACAAGGATGTTGCCGGGGTTGGAGGGTTTGAGCTGAATAGACTGAGGCTATTTTCCTTAGAGCATCGGAGGCTGAGGTTATATATAATCTTATAGAAATTATATAACCTTTTTAAAGAGGTTTATAAAACCATGAGAGTCACGGATAGGGTGGGGAGTCCAAAACTAGAGGACATAGGTTTAAGGTGAGAGGGGATAGATTTAAAAGGGAACTAAGGGGCTACATTTTCACACAAAAGGTGGTGTGTGCATGGAATGAGCTCCAATTGGTGGAAGCTGGCACAATTACAACATTCAAAAGGCATCTGGATGGGTGTATGAATAGGAAGCATTTAGAGGGACTTGGGTCAAATGCTGGCAAATGGAACCAGATTAATTTAGGATATCTGGTTGGCATGGACGAGTTGGACCAAAGGATCTATTTCCGTGCCGTACAAATCTGACTCTATAAGAAGGGAGGCAGTGGCATTGTGGTTTTGTCATAGACTGGTAAATTGTATCCCAAACCTAATTCAGATCTCACCTTGATGAATTTGTGTTCATTGAAACAAAATCTGGAATCTAAAGAGCGCCTAGTTTAATGGTCATGATTTGGTGATGCCGGTGTTGGACTGGGGTATACAAAGTTAAAAATCCCACAACACTAGGTTTAATTGGAAGCACATTAGCTTTCGGAGCTGAAGAACCAGGGCTCCGAAAGCTAGTGTGCTTCCAATTAAACCTGTTTGTGAGCGTGAGAGCATGCGTGTGAGTGTGTGTGTGAGCGAGTGTGAAGGAGTATATGCCTGTAAGAGAGTCCATGTTTGTGTGTGTATGAGAGAGAGTCTGTGTGAGAGTGTATATATAGTGTGGTGAGGTCACCTGTAGTGTGACATGAACTCAAGATCCCAGTTGACGCCATTCTCGTGGGTACTGAACATGGCTATCAGCCTCTGTTTGGAAACTCTGCATTGCTTTGTGTCCTGAAGTTCGCCTGAGAGGACGTTTACCCGAAGATCTGAGGCTGAATGTCCTTGGCCGCTGAAGTATTCCCTCACTGGAAGGGAGTATCTCTGTCTTACGATTGTTGCACGGTGTTCATTCATCCATTGTTGTAGTGTCTGTTTGGTTTTGCCAATATACCATGTCTTGGGGCATCCTTGCCTACAGAGTAGGAGATCGGCAATGTTGGCAAAGTCACATGAGTACCTGCAACCAAGTGCATGTGTCATGGCAACCACTGCAAGACATGTCAAAGCATAGACCATTACATGTGGGGACAGCACCCAGCACGTACACAGCAGGTACTCAACCAAAATTGCATATCTTATATGCTGCAGGCAGGGATGTCCAGAGGCACGGTATATTGGTGAAACCAAGCAGACACTATGACAACGGATGAATGGACACCATGCAACAATCACCAGACAGGGATGTGTGGGAACACTTCAGTGGTCAAGTGGGTACATGTCCTCCAAGGCGGACTTTGGACAGGCAACAACGCAGAGTTGCCGATCCCATGTTCAGTATCCATGAGTAGGGCCTCAACTGGCATCTTGGGTTCATGTCACATTATAGGTGATTCTACCACACTATGCACGCATACACACACACTCAAACACACACACACTCACATAGACCTTCCCCCCTCTCATACACACACACTTATACTCTCACAGGCTTATAATCCCTCGCACTTGCGTACATGCGCTCTTTCTCTCTCTCTCTCAAACACTCTCTTTCTCTTTCTCTAACCCCTCTTCTCCCCCTCTCTCAAGCACACACGCACATGCAAACACCACCACCCATATACCTACATACTCTCCCTCTCAAACTCTCTCTCTCTTTTTCTCTCTCTCTCTCTTTCTCTCCCTCTCACATACACACAAGCACACACACATACATGTACACAAATCTATGGGGTGAATTTGCAGATTTGTATTTGCAGATCCATTCTATTTTGTTCAAAAAGCACACAATCTGAAGGCAGTCAGTCCATGTGGCATTTTATAAATTCCTTCTTTGGAAATAAAGTAGGACACTCCTACACACACACACACACACACACACACTCCTGTACATAGACATGTGCGCACACACGTACGTTTGTGGGGTGAATTTGTACTTGCAGAGTTACATTGTACTTCGCTCAAAAACTGCATGAACCCATGTAAGACTCTGTTAACTCACTTTTTAGATTAGACTCAGTCTAAACATTATGGCATAGACAAGGAACACAGGGGGCTAACACCTTCAAAATCTTAACATCTTGTCTGGCTGACACCAATTGTTGCAGTTAACCTGAGAATGTAACTTCTAAAAAAAAAGTTTGTGATTTACTCATGAAAGAAGTGAAACTATCATGGTCATTCTAACAGATGAGAGACTCAACAAACAATCAAGGTATTTTTCAATGTATAATTTCAGTTACATCACACTGTAAACTTTTGCTATAAATTCTGTGTCTTACAATTGTGTCCTTCACAACCACCTGATGAAGGAGCAGCGCTCCGAAAGTTAGTGCTTCCAATTAAACCTGTTGGACTGTGACCCGGTGGAGTGTGATTTTTTTTTTTGACTTTGTCCACTGCAGTCCAACCACCAGCACCTCCACATCTCAGAGTACAACAGGATCTTGATCAGATGGGCCAATCAGCCAAGGATTGACAGATGGAGTTTGTTAGACAGATGTGAACTATTGCAGTTTTGTATGTCAAACCAGGGCAGGGCGTGTACAAATAATGGTAGTGTCTGGGCAATGTTGATGAACAAAGAGACCTTGGAGTTAAAGTTCATAGTTCCTTGAAGGTGTAGTCACAGATTGACAGTGTAGTGAAGAAGGTGTCTGGTATGCTTGCTTTCATTGGTCAGTGCATTAAGTTTAGGAGTTGGAGTGTCATATTACAGCTGTGCAGGTCATTGGTTAGGCCACTTTTAGAATAGTGCAATCAATTCTGGTCTCCCCGCTATGTTAAAGATGTGATACTTGAAAGGGTTCAAAGATGATTTCCAAGAGTATTGCTGGGGTTGGAGGGTTTGAGTTATAGGGAGAGTTTTTTCCCTCTGGAGCTTGAGAGGCTGAGGGGCTGACCTTATAGAGGTTTCGAAAATTATGAGGGGCATGGGTAGGATGAATAGCCACAGTCTTTTTCACAGGGTAGGGAGTCCAAAAATAGAAGGCATAGGTTTACGGTGAGAGGGGAAAGATTTAAAAGGGACCTGGAAGGGCAGTATTTTCATGCAGAGTGTGATGCATGTTTCGAATGAGCTGCCAGAAGACAAGATGAAAGCGGGTATAATTGCAGCCTTAAAAGGCATGTTCATGAGTACATGTATCAGAAGGGTTTAAGAGATCAAATGCTAGCAAATGGGACAAATCAGTTTGGATACATGGTCGGTATGGTTGAGTTGGACTGAAGGGTGGTTTTCAATGCTGTATAACTCTGTGACATGTGACTCCAGATGTGCAGCAATGTAGTTGACATACAATTGAGATTCAAAGGGCAATTATATCAAAATATCCACAAAACCTAAATCAAAGAATGGAACTAGACAGACTACCTGGCATCACCGAGATGGAAACTGAAACGGTCAGCCAACCCAGTTGACTCTGCAACTAAAGATTGTTACCAACTAAAGTTGGGAGAGCTGTCCAACTGACAAGTCAAGTAACAGCCTGACAGTCATACTCACAGAATTTTACCTTGTAGAATTTTACCGTGCCAGACAATACTTACACTATTCTTGTTCAGTCCCATTGGGAAGACAGGCCCACCAAAACTCGTGGCACAGTGGTAGACAGTCAGATTGGGTTTGCACTGGGAGTCCTTAACATTAACTTTGGACCCTATGAACTCTCATGGCATCAGGTCAGTTAAAGGTAAGAAAACCTACTGGAGAATTGTACTTTATGGAAAAGGCCCTTCGGCACCTCAAATCTGTATTGCCAAAATTACACTGCTACCTACATGAGGCAACATAGCTTTGAATGTTATGACATTTTAAGTGCTCATCCACGTATTTTTTAAAGAATGAAAGATTTCCCTCCCAGGTAGCGTATTCCAGTCTCCCACCATTTCACTATCTCTGGGCAAAAAGGTTTTTCATCAAAAGCCCCTGCTTTTCATTTTAAAAATATTCCTCCTGTTATTGACCCTTCTACTAAGGGGCGCAGCTGCTTTTTATTCACACTGTCTCCTCAATCTTAAGATTACACGTCTTTTTGGTCTCCTCCTTATAGCTGAAATGCTCCATCGCCGGTAACAACATCCTAGTTAATTTTCTTTGCACCAACTCCAGTCAATTGCATCCTTCCTATCAACCAGAATTGAACACAGTATTCCAGCTGTGGCCTAACCAAAGTTCAACAAAACTTCCCTGCTCTAGTAATTTGTGTCATGACTGATAAAGGCAAGAAATCCAAATGCTGCCTTAACTACCCTATTATAACCAGTCCTGTTTCCTTCAGGCATCTGTGGACAAGATCCCTCTGTTCATTTGAGATTCTTAGTGTCTTGCCATTCATTGAGTGCTCTCTTGTTCCTTCTTCCCAAGTACATTCCCTCATTTATCAGGGTTAAATTACATTTGCTACTGATTTGCTCATCTGACTAATCCATTTATTAGCTGCCTCCTGTTGTCAATCACCCAGCTAATCTTTGGGGCATCCACATACTTAATTATAAACCCCTGAGAAAAAGAACAGGATAGGAAACAACCCAAGAAAGCCCAAATACATAAATAGAAAGCAGGCTATGCCACCAGTGCTTCATCCAGAGGCTCACTGAAGATGCTACCTAGTATGGTGATGAAACATCTGAAAACCAACCTTCCAGCTCAGCGAGCAAACCTACATTCAGACCCCCTACATTCTCATCTACACCATTTATGAATATCACAAGCAATAAGCACCCAACACTGATCCACTAGACTCTAGTTAGACAAATAACCATCCACCACAACCATCTGTCTCCTGTCACTATGCCAATTTTGGTTACATCTTGCCATGTTCACCTGAATCCTTTAGGCTTTTTACCTTGTTTATCATTTGTCCAAATTGGACATTGTCAAAGGCCTAATCAAACCAATATAAACTACATCATCTGTCCTATACTCATTCAAATGCTTAGTCACCTTTGAATTCTTCCACCAGATTTATTAGGTATGACTTCCCTCAGACAAAGCCATGCTGATTATCCCTGGTCAAGCGGCACGGTGGCACAGTGGTTAGCACTGCTGCCTCACAGCGCCAGAGACCCGGGTTCAATTCCCGCCTCAGGCGACTGACTGTCTGGAGTTTGCACGTTCTCCCCGTGTCTGCGTGGGTTTCCTCCGGGTGCTCCGGTTTCCTCCCACCATCCAAAGATGTGCAGGGTTAGGTGAATTGGCCATACTAAATTGCCCGTAGTGTTAGGTAAGGGGTAAATGTAGGGGTATGGGTGGGTTTCGCTTCGACGGGTCGGTGTGGACTTGTTGGGCCGAAGGGCCTGTTTCCACACTGTAATCTAATCTAATCTAATCTAATCTAAGCCTTTACTTTCTAAATGGAGCTTATATTTTCTCTTTCAGTATTTTCTCCAATAGTTTCTCTACCACTGAGATGATTTAAATATTTGTGTCAGGACCCTTCCTTATCTTCCACAGCACCTGGAATACAACTCATATGGAGATGCGGATTTGTCCACTTTTAAATCTGCTGAACCTCCTCACTTCTTAATCTGCTTAAGAACCCCACAGTCCATCTTCATGAATTCTGTACTTACATCCTCCTCCTCCTGAGTGAAATAGAGTATGAAGTATTTGTTTAACACTCTCCACTGTGCTGCGGTCTCACTCACAGTTTGTTGCCTTGGTCCTAATATGCTTTACTCTTTGCCCGGTTATTCTCTTCCCCTTGGTATTCATGTCGAATACGTTGTGATTCTTCCTAATCTTACATGCAAGTGTTTTCTCTCTCACTTTCTTTGCTCTCCTAATTGCATTCTTGAGGTCCCCCTTGCACTTCCTGTACTCTAGGGCATCCAATGTTTTACTTCCTTTGTACCATTTATCTCTTTTTCCTTTTTATTCAGTCCTGAATATTCCTAGAAATAGTCTGGGCTTGTTGCACCTACATCTCACCTGAAAGAGAACATAGAACAGTACAGCACAGGAACGGGCCCTTTGGCCCATGATATTGTGCTGAACATGATGCCAAATTAAACTAATCCCTTCTGCTTGCCCTTGGTCTATATCCTTCCATTCGTTATATGTTCATGTGCTTACCTTATAGTCCCTTAAACGGCCCTGTCGTATCTGCCTCCTTGACCACCCGGGCAGTGTACTCCAGGCTCCTACCACTCTCTCTGTAAAGCATGTGCCCCTCACATCCCCTGTGAACTTTGCTGCTCACATCTTAAATGCATACCACTTAGTTTTCAACATTTCAATTCTGGGAAAAAGATTCTGACTATCAACCCTTTTTATGCGTCTCAAAATTTTATAGACTTTTATCTTGTCTTTCCTCAGCTTTTGCCGAAAACAACTCCAGTTTAGAACATAGAAGAATACAGCGCAGTACAGGCCCTTCGGCCCTCGATGTTGCGCCGATCCAAGCCCACCTAACCTACACTAGCCCACTATCCTCCATATGCCTATCCAATGCACGTTTAAATGCCCATAATGAGGGAGAGTCCACCACTGCTACTGGCAGGGCATTCCATGAACTCACGACTCACTGAGTAAAGAACCTACCCCTAACATCTGTCCTATACCTACCCCCCCTTAATTTAAAGCTATGCCCCCTTGTAATAGCTGCCTCCATACGAGGAAAAAGATTCTCATTGTCGACCCTATCTAAACCCCTAACCATCTTATACACCTCTATCAAGTCACCCCTAAACCTTCTTTTCTCCAATGAAAACAACCCCAAGTGCCTCAGCCTTTCTACCATACCAGGCAACATCCTGGTAAACCTCCTCTGCACCCGTTCCAGTGCCTCCACATCCTTCCTATAGTATGGCGACCAAAACTGCACACAATACTCCAGATGTGGCCGCACCAGAGTCCTATACAACTGCAACATGACCTCAGTACTCCGGAACTCAATTCCTCTACCAATAAAAGCCAGTACATCATATGCCTTCTTCACCGCACTATTTACCTGGGTGGCAACTTTCAAAGATTTGTGTACATGGACACCAAGATCCCTCTGCTCATCCACACTACCAAGTATCCGACCGTTAGCCCAGTACCCCATCTTTTTATTACTCTTACCAAAGTGAATCACCTCACACTTAGCTACATTGAACTCCATTTGCCACCTTTCTGCCCAGTTCTGCAGCTTATCTATATCCCGCTGTAACCTGCCACATCCTTCCTCACTGTCTACAACTCCTCCGACTTTCGTATCATCCGCAAACTTGCTCACCCAACCTTCTAACCCCTCCTCCAGGTCATTTATAAAATTGACAAACAGCAATGGTCCCTAAACAGATCCTTGCGGAACACCGCTAGTGACGGCACTCCAAGATGAACCTTTGCCATCAACTACTACCCTCTGTCTTCTTCCAGCCAGCCAACTCCTAATCCAAACCTCCAACTCACTTTCAATGCCATACCTCCGTATTTTTTGCAGTAGTCTACCATGGGGAACCTTATCAAACGCCTTACTAAAATCCATATACACCACATCTACTGCTTTCCCCTCGTCCACCTCCTTAGTCACCTTCTCAAAGAATTCAATAAGGTTTGTGAGGCACGACCTGCCCTTCACAAAACCATGCTGACTATCCTTGATCACATTATTCCTATCCAGATGTTCATAAATCCTATCCCTTACAATTCTCTCTAAGATTTGGCCCACAACAGAAGTGAGACTCACCGCCCTATAGTTACTAGGGTTATCCCTACTCCCCTTCTTGAACATGGGAACCACATTTGCTAGCCTCCAATCTTCTGGCACTACTCCTGTAGACAACGAGGACATAAAAATCAAGGCCAATGGCTCTGCAATCTCCTCCCTTGCTTCCCAGAGAATCCTAGGATAAATGCCATCAGGCCCAGGGGACTTATCTATTTTCACCCTTTCCAGAATTTCCAACACCTCTTCTCTACATACCTCAAAGCCATCCATTCTACTTAATTGTGACTCAGTACTCACATTGACAACAATGTCCTGTTCCTGATTGAATACTGACGAAAAGTATTCATTCAGTGTCTCCCCAATCTCTTCAGCCTCCACACGCAACTTCCCACTACTATCCTTGACTGGACCTATTCCTACCCTAGTCATTCTTTTATTCCTGACATACCTATAGAAAGCCTTAGGGCTTTCCCTAATCCTACCAACTAAGGACCTTTCATGTCCCCTCCTTGCTGCTCTTAGCTCTCTCTTCAGGTCCTTCCTGGCTACCTTATAACTCTCTAGCTTCTCCTTATACCTCATACACTCTAATCCAATGCAGCATCCTGGTAAACCTTTTCTGCACCCTCTCCAAAGCGCCTCAGCCATCCTGTAATCTGAAAGCTAGTCTGGCCCAACCAAAGTCTTATAAAGCTACAACGTGACATCCTGACTCTTGTACTCAGTTCCCTGACCAGTAAAGACAAGCATGCCATATGCCGCCTCTGCCACCCTACTTGCATGGCCACTTTCAGGGAGCAATGAACTTGAACCCCCAAGATCCCTCTGAACATCAGTGCTGTTCAGGGTCCTGCCATTAACAAAATACATTTCCTTAACAATCCTTGACAGTCAGGGCATTGAGTGAAGAAGTTGGGAAGTTATGTTGCAGTTGTGCAGGACCTTGATAAGTCCGCTCTTGGAGTATTGTGTTCAGTTTTCGTCACCTTGCTTATAGGAAGGCTGTTGTTAAACTGCAAAGAGTGTAGAGGAAACTTAGAAGAATGTTGTCAGGACTTAAGGGTCTGAGTCATTGGGAGAGGTTGGACAAGCTTGGACTTTCTCCTTTCGAGCGTGTATAAGATCATGAGAAGCATGGATAGGATGAATGCACTCAGTCTTCCCAGGGTTGGGGAACCGAGGACTAAAGGGAAAAGAATAAAAGAGAACCTGAGGGGCAACTATTTTACACAGATGGTGGTATGCATTTGGAATGAGTTGCCAGCAGAAGTGGTTGAGGTGGGTACGTTAACAACATTTATAAAGTATTTGGACAGGATAGGAAAGCTTTCGAAAGATATGGGCCAAGAGCAGGGAAATGGGGTTAACGTGGATGGGCATCTTGTTTGGTATGGACCAGTTTGGGCTGAAGGGCCTATGTCTGTGCTGTAGGGCTCTGTTACTCTATTTGATCTGCCAAAGTGCAGCACCTCACAGTTACCCAGATTAAACTCCAGTCTGCTACTTCTCTGTCCATATCTGCAACTGATCTATAACTTTGACAACCTTCTACACTATCCACAACTCCATTGATTTTTGTATCATCTGCAAACTTACTAACCCACCCATCTACATTTTCATTCAAATCATTCATATATATCACAAACAGCAGAGGTCCCAGTACAGATCCCTGTGGAATACCACTAGTCACAGACCTCCAGACAGAAAAACATCCTTCCATCCAAGTGGCTATGTTAGTCCTGTACTCTCCCCAGATCCTTTTTGAGCTCTGTTCTGCTGTAGATTTACCCTCATGTTGCTCTTCCCATTCTGTTTTGATCTTGCCTTATTTTATAACTGCCTTACCACAATCTAAGACCCTTATTTGCAAATTAATTTTCCATAACAAAATGTACAGTGGTGTGGTCACAATTGCCAAAGGGCTCCCTCACTGTCACCTGAAGCACCTGACTGGCTTCATTCCCCAGAATTGGGTCCAGCACAGCCTGTCCCTTGTTGCACCATTTACATGTTGATATAAAAAGCGCTACTATATACGTTTCAGAAAATTTGCCCCAACTGCCTTCTACCAGCTCCACATATCACTCATCTGATGAAACAGTGCTTGTTCATTTGACACCAATTAGGAGAAGCGCTGATAATAGCAAGGGTACAGAATGTAACCTGGGCAGATGGCTTCAGTGTTTCTTACCAAACTGACCAAATCATAAAGGGTAAAGCTGTCACAGACCTGGTCCAGCAACAGGTCAGGGAACCAACAGAAGCGAAAGTTTGACTTGACCTTGACCTTGTCCTTATCAATCTACTACTTGTGTCTACCTATGATAGTATTGATACGAATGATTGCTGTACAATCCTTATACTGGAAGATGTTGCAGAAATATCCCATTCAATCCTTAAGGCTTGGAAAGCCCAGCATATTAATACAAAGTATAAGATTGAAAAGTTTGCTGTAGCCAGAAGTGTCAAATGGATGAAATGGAGCCTCCTCCAGAGGTCCCCAGCATCACAGATGCCAGTCTTCAACCAATTTGCTTCACTCCATGTGATATCAAGAGATGGTTAGGGGCACTGCAAAGGCTGTGTGTCCTGACAGCATTCCAGCAATAGGGCTGAAGATATGTGTTCCAGAACCTGCTGCATCCTCGCCAAGTTGTTACATTACAGCTGCAACACTGGCATCTACTTGACCATGGAGAAAATTTTCCAAGTATATCCTGTATGCACAAAACAGGAGGAATACGACCCAGCCAATTATCACCCCATCAGTTTAATCTCCATCAACGGTTAAGCTGTGGAAGGTGTCGTCAACAGTGCTTTCAAGCAGCATGCCTCAAAGAGGTCTATAGCTCATAAAAAACCCCTTCAAACCATCAGGTCTGTGCCAGTAAAAAATAACTGTACAACGAGTAAAATCCCTTTTTTTTTTTCAGTACTTGGCCCTTAGTCTTATATGTGTTGGCAGTGCAAATGTACCTCAATACTGCTAACATGTTTTGAAGGTTTTACCTTTACCTCTACCACCCTCACAGTCAATGTGTTCGACATTCCCAGTACCCTGTGGGTGAAAAAGCGTTTCCCCACATTTGTTGTAAACCCCCTGCCCTTTACCATAAATCCGTGTGCCTTGGTTATTGATCCCTCCACCATGGAGAAAAAATTCTTCCTGTTTACCCTGTCTATGCCTCTCGATTTTATATATCTCATTCCACTCAGTCTCCTCTGCTCCAAGTTAAACAATCCCAGACTGTTCAATCTCTCTTCATAACTAAAATTTTCCAGCTCAGTCAACAGTTTGATAAAGAGGTGGCATGATGGCTCAGTAGTTAGCACTGCTGTCTCACAGTGCCGAGGACCCAGGTTCGATTCCACCCTTGGACTACCATTGTGTGGAGTTTGCACATTTTTCCCCATATTTGCATGGATTTCCTCCCGCTGCTTTGATATTCTCCCACAGTCCAAAAATATGCAGAGTAGGTGGGTTGGCTGTGTTAAATTGCAAATAGTGTCAGGGATGTGCAGACTAGGTGGATTAACCATGGGAAATGCAGAGTTACAGGGAGAGGATAGGGAGGTGGATCTGGCTGGGATGCTCTTTGCAGGATCAGTGTGGATTTGATCGGCTGAATGCCCTGCTTCCACACTGTGGGGATTCTATGATTCTAAATTTCAGCACCCTCTCCCCTGTGGTCACATCCCTTTTATAATATGAATTTTAGAACTGCACTCTGTGGCCTAACTGACTACTTATACAAATCCAGCATAACCTCCCCACTCTTAAACTACATGGCAACGCTAATAAAAGCAAATATGCCATATGCTGCTTTAAAGATTTTATCTAATTGTCCTGCTACCTTAAGAGTCTGTTGGACATGCACACCAAGGTGTCTCTGATCCTCGGTGATGCCTATGGACCTACTGTTCATTGTGAATTTCCTAGCCTTATTTTTCCTTCCCAAATGCATCACCTCACACATTGAATTTGATTTGCCACTGATCAGCTCATCTGACCAGCCTGTCTACATTTGCCTGTAATGTAAGACTATCCTTCTGTTTATCACCCCACCAATTTTTGTTTCATCCTTGAACTGACTGATTAACTGTCCTACATTAAAGTCTTTTCTGTATACCATAAAAACCAAGGGCACTAACACTGACCTACTTAGCAATAAGCTGCTCATTGGTGCCCAGTTTGGGTTCTACCAGGTCCACTCAGCACCTAAACTCATTACAGCCTTAGTTCAAACATGGACAAAAGAGTGGAATTCCAGAGCTGAGGTAAGAGTATCAGCCATTGATATCAGGCTGCATTTGATTGAGCATGGCATCAAGGAGCCCTTGCAAAATGAGTCATTAGGAAGTAGGCAGAAAGCTCTGGTCGTTGGAGTATTAACTACTAATATGACAGGTATTTTGTGAATTAATGAGGAAAAAAAAGAGAATAACAAGTTGGTCCATACAATCTACCTCTTTGATTAAATCTTTGGTCATCTGACCTAATGTCTTCTTTTAAATGTTGATCAGTTTTCAATGCTCATTCATGGGATTTGATCATCACTGTCAAGGTCAGCATTTATTTTGTGTATTTGCATATGTGTGTGACGAAAATAGAGGGCTTGTGTGTGTGAGGATGATGAAAGGGATTTTAAGCTAGATACACTGAAGGACAGAAATTCTGTTTTTGCACAATGTCTTTTGCATGTGTGGTCATGCTATGAGAATGACATTAAAGGGGACATATTAAGTCAGATATGATAGGAAAGAAAATGTCATACAGAGGTTAAGTGAGTAGTTCTTTCAAAGAGATATGAATATTTTATACTGAAAGCACTGAATGGATGACCACTCTCAGTTCTCCCAATAACACTGAAGGAATGGTGATACATTTCCAAGTCAAAATAATGAGTGGTTTGGAGGGCCACTGCAGGTGATGGTGTTCCTATGTATCCGCTCCCCTTGGCCTGCTAGATGGTCATGGTCATGGGTTTAGAAGGTACTGTTGAAGGAATGTTGGTGAATTTCTGTCCTGCATCTTGTAGATGGTACACATTGCTGCCAAATGAGCATTGGCGATGATGAGGGACTAAATGAGGGACCAGGGTGGCACGGTGGCTCAGAGGTTAGCTCTGCTGCCTCACAGTGCCAGGGACCCAGGTTCAATTCCTGCCTCGAGCAACTGTGTGTGCGCAATTTGCACGTTCTCCCCGTGTCTGTGTGGGTTTCCTCCATTTGCTCCGGTTTCCTCCCACAATCCAAAGATATGCAGGTCAGGTGAATTGGTCATACTAAATTGACCATAGTGTGAGGTGCATTAGTCAGGGGTAAATATAGGGTAAGGGAATGAGTCTGGGTGGGTTACTCTTCGGAGGATTGGTGTGGACTTGTTGGGCCAAATTGCTTGTTTCCATACTGTAGGGAATCTAATCTAATCTAAATGTTTGTGGATGCGGTGCCAATCAAGCAAGCTTTTTTAACCTGGATGGTGTCAAGCTTCTTGAGTATGTTGGACCTGCAGATATGTGGGGAGTAATTCAGCGTATGCCTGATTTGTGCCTGGTAGATGGTGGACAGGCTTTTGGGAGTCAGGAGGTGAGTTAGTCTCTGCAGGATTCTAAGCCTCTGGCCTGCTCTTGTAGCCATAGTATTTACTTAGCTAGTCCAATTCAGTTCTGGATAATAGTAACACCCGAGATGTTGAGAATGGGTATTTAGTAATATTAATGCCATTGAATGTCAAGGACAATAGTTAAATTCTCTCTCGTTAAGAATTGTCATTGGATGGCATTTGTGGGTGGCACGGTGGCACAGTGGTTAGCACTGCTGCGGCACAGTGGTTAGCACTGCTGCCTCACAGCGCCAGAGATCTGGGTTCAATTCCCGCCTCAGGCGACTCTCTGTGTGGAGTTTGCACATTCTCCCCATCTCTGCGTGGGTTTCCTCCAGATGCTCCGGTTTCCTCCCACAGTCCAAAAAATTTGCAGGTTAGGTGAATTGGCCATGCTAAATTGCCCGTAGTGTTAGGGTGGGTGCGCTTCGGCGGGTCGGTGTGGACTTGTTGGGCCGAAAGGCCTGTTTCCACACTAAGTAATCTAATCTAATCTAAAAAAAAGTGTTTTTTTACTTGCTCCTTGTCAGCCCAAGTCTGGATATTAACCAGAGCTTGCTGCTTTTGATGTGGACTATTTCATACTTTATTCAGTGGAGTGCTCTGGTGTATTTGTAGGTGCAATATAAGTATGATCTGTTATTGAATAAAAAGAGAGAGAGTCTGAAGGTACAAGGAAGATGAAGAGAGATGGGCAGAGGATAGACTTTTCTCATTTCATTCATCTCTTTTTCACAGACATTGACATCACTGCGAGGGAATTTATCCACACGGAAGATTTCACGTAAGTTCCAATTGAGTTGGTCTATCACTCATTGTGTTGATTGATAAGATCCATTGGCATTACACTGGGACAATGTTTCAATGTGCATGAGAGAGAGGATGTGGGGTGTGGGAAACTGCATCAAGAATACAGAGTGGGTGTTTGAGAAATTGATAAGAGTAAATTGGGTATGTTGGTGTGCACGAGAAGGATACAAGGAAGGGGAGTGTGTGCAAGGCTGATACAGGGAGGGTGAGTGTGCGCGAGGAAGATACAGGGTGAATGAGTATGCTAGGACGATATTGGTGTGGGTGAATGCACAAGCTAGTATACAGGGTAGGTGAGAGCATGGGCTGAATTTCACTGTGTGCGTGTGAGAAATTGCAAGGAGGATATTGTGTATGAGCAAGGTTGTATAGAGTGGGTCAAAGAGTGTCTGGTGTAGACGGTGGTTGAGAGTGTGCGAGGAAGATAGTGGGTGGGTGAGGGCAAGCGCATGAAAGTGTGTGCGCATCTGCAAGGAGGATGCAGGATGAGTGAGAGAGTGCAAGAATGATATAGGATAAATGCATGCAAGGAAGATACAGGGTGTGCGTGAGGGTGATATAGGAGGTGTGTATGTATGAGAGAGGTGCATGAATAAAGAAAATGTGCTCAGAAGGAGGAACAGAAGTCGGATGTTTGCAGCTGTGTGAGACGATAATGGCGGGTGTATCGGTGACAATGATAGAGAGTGTGAATGTGCATGAAGAAAATCGTGGCTGTGCCCGCATGTGTAAGATGCAACAGAGGGGGTGCATGTGACGGGACAATAGAGAGGATATGTATATAAGTGGACAATGGGTTGTGTGTGTGAGAGAGAGGACAGTAAGGAGTTATGTTTATGTGAAGATGACGGTGTATTTGAGTGTGTGTGTATGAGGATGATAGGGAGTGTGTGAGGACGAGAAGTGTATATGTGTGTATGAAAGAACAATGGAGTGTGTGGATGTGTGTATGAGAGAGCACAAAAGAGGGTGTGTGTGTGTGTGTGTATATGAGGCCATTAGAGCTGGTGCGTCTATGAGGGTGATTGAGCATATGTGCGCCCGTGAAGATGATTAACCTTGTGTATTTATGGTATTGATTGCGGGTGTATGTATGGAGAGTTGAGGATGGGTGTGTGTGCGTGAGAATGGCTGTATGTATACGTGTAGACGAGAGGGCTGTGAGTGCGTGGAGAGCATTGAAGGAGTTACTGTGTGAGGACAATAGAGGATTTGTGGGTGTAAGTGTACAAATATGTGTGTTTGTGTGGACAATTGAGGGTGACTGTGTATGAGAGAGAAGGAATGAGGGTCTGTGCACATGCGTGCATGTGAGAACGCCTGATGATGGGTGTATGTGCTAGAGCTCAAGATGATGTGTGTGCGCACACGCTCGAAGACAACAGAGGGTGTGTGTGGTATATGCGAGGACAACCTAGGGTGTGCACGAGCATGTGCGAGGGTGTCAGAGGGTGTATGCGCGTGCGAAGACGGTCAAGGATCATCAAAGGTGTGTGCATGCGCGTGCAAGGACCATGGAGTGTGTGAAGACGGGCGCGACAGTGATCACTGAGCTTGTGTGTGTGCGAGTGTGCAATGACGACCAAGTGTGTGTGAGCCAGTGTGCGATGGTGACCATGTGTGTGAGAGTAGGCTCAAAGAACATTGAAGACGAGTGTGCATGAGACATAGGTCGAGTGCGTGTGAGCACATGCGCGAGGCCGACAGAGGGTGTGTTTGTGTGAGAGACTGACAGAGGGTGACTGTGCGAGACTGATTGACAATGATCAAGTGTGTGTATGTGCGCACGCAAGAGGACCAATGAGGGTATGTGGGAGAGCGCATGATGACCATTGAAGCTGTTTGTGAGAGCGTGCAAGAGGACCGGGGAGTGGGGGTGGGGGTGGAGGTGGAGAGATGTGTGTGTGTGTATGTGGGCATGCGACGATGCTCGAACGTGGATGCAAGCGAAGACCATCGTGGGCGACCATCGAGGGTGTGTGTATCTGCGCGTGAGAGGGCCATCGAGTGTGTGTGAGAGATAGTGAGCGAGCGCGCGTGCGAAGACCATCAAGGCTGTTTGAGAGCGTGATCGTACCATTGGGGTTGGGGGTGTGTGTGTGTGCTGACGATCAAGGGTGTGTGTTTGTGCAAGCATGCATGAGGACCATGTGAGAGTGTGCAAAGACCATAGAGGTTATGTGAGAGAACGCGCACGAGGACCATCGGGGTGGGCGGGATGGTGGTAGTGGCGGGATGGGTGGGTAGGGGGGGGTGTGTGCGTGCATACATGTGTGCGAGGACAGTTGATGGTGTGTGTGTGCGCGCGCGAAGGCCATCAAGGGTGTGTGTGCGCGCGTGTGCCGTGAGGGCCATCAAGGGGTAGGTGGGGGTGGGTGTGAGCGCACGAAGACCAAAGGGGGGTGTGGGGGGAGGTGTGTGTGTGTGTGTGAGAGAGAGCATGCGAAGACCATCAAGGGTGTGAGAGAGCGCGCAAGGACCATCGGGGACAGGGAGTGTGTGCGCGCGCGCGTGAGAGGGCCATTGAGGATGTGTGTGTGAGAGAGAGAATGTGCGAGGACAATCGAAGGTGTTTGAGAGCATGTGAGGGCCATCGGGGAGGGTGTGTGTGTATATGTGTGCGCGAGAGAAAGATGTCCTTCGAGGGTGGGTGTGTGTGTGTGTGCGCGCACGCGCGTGTGCACATGAGAGCACCATCAAGGGGGGTGGGGTGTGCACACACGTGAGAGGACCATCGAGGGTGTATGTGTGCACATGCACACATGAGAGGACCAATTGGGGGGGGGGGGGGGAGGAGGAGAGAGTGTGTTAGTGTGTGCATGAGAGAGGGCGCCGTCGAGGGTGGGTGTGTATGTGTGTGTGTGAGAGGACCATCAATAGGTATACGTGCATGTGTGCGCGCGCGAGGGCCATCGAGGGTAGGGGGGTGTGTGTGTGTGAGAGAGAGAGGGCCATCGATTGTGTGTGAGAGAGAGTGAGTGAGCATGCGTGCGAGGACCATCGAGAGAGGCGGGGAGGGTGGGTGTGTGTACAAGAAATTGCGCGACCGGACCATCGAGGGTGGGGGTTGGAGGTGTGTGTGTGTGTGCTGACGATCAAGGGTGTGTGTTTGTGCAAGCATGCACAAGGACCATGTGAGAGTGTGCAAAGACCATAGAGGTTATGTATGAGACCGCGCACGAGGACCATCAGGGGTGGGGGGGGGGGTGGGTGTGCGGTGGCAGGATGGGTGGGTGGGGGTGTGTGTGTGTTCGTCAGTAAGAGAGAGCGCGTGCGACAATCATCAAGTGTGTGTGCACACACGAGGACCAATGAGGGCGTGTGAAAGAGCGCGTGAAGACCATTGAAGCTGTGTGTGAGAGCGAGCAAGAGGACCATTGGTGGGGGGAGAAAAGGTGTGTATACGTGCATTGCACGCAAGCGCACAGACCATGGAGGTGTTTGTGTGCACAAGGACAATCGTGGGTGTGCACATGCGTGGGTAGGATCAAGGGTATGTGTGTACTTGCATGCGTGAGGATAATACAGGGAGTGTGTGCGCGCAAGGACAATGAAGGGTATGTGTGCACGATTGAGAGTGGGGTCTGTGTGTACACACGTGAGGGCGATTGAGGGTGGGGTGTGGGGGTGTACGTGCGTACACCTGCTTGAGGACGATTGAGGATGTAAACGCACACGTGAGCACAATTGAGGGTGTGTGCACACGCGCATGCATGTGAGGGTTTGTGTGTGTATGTGTGCGTGCATGAAGACGATCAAGGATGTGTGAGTGCACGTGAGGATGATCAAGGATGTGTGTGCGCGTGCGAGGACAATTGAGGGTGTGTATGCACGCGAGGACACTCAAGGGTGTCTGCATGTACATGAGGTTGTTTGAGGATGTGTGTGCATGTGAGGACAATAGAGTTGTGTTTGTGCACGCGTGAGGATGGTAGAGAGGTTTGCGCATTCGCATGTGAGAGGACAATTGAGTGTGTACGTGCACGAACACGTGAGGATGATTGAGTGGATGTGCTAGCGCACGCATGAGAGGATGATTGAGGGTGTGTGCGTGCGTGAGAGGATGATAGAGGGTGTGTACGCCTGCGTGAGGACGATCGAGGGTGTGTGTGTGTGTGTTTATACATGCGAGAGGACCATCGAGGGTGGGGGGGGGGGTGTGTGGGTGCGTGCGAGGACCATCAAGGATGGGTGTGTGTGTGTGCGCATGCACCATCTAGGGGATGTATATGCGTGTGCCTGCGCGAGGACCATAGAAGGGGGCGTGTGTGCCAGCATGCACGAGGAGAATCAAGAGGGTGTGTTTGTGTGCCTGCAGATGGTCGAGGGTTAGTTTGTGTGCAAGTGTGAGGATGATGGAGGGTGTGCACACGCGAGGACAATGGAGGGTATGTGTGCGCACATGAACACAATTGAGGGTGTATGTGTGCGTGCGTGAAGATGATTGAGGATGGGGGTGTGTTTACACACGTGAGAACGATTGAGGATGGGGTGTGGCAGTGTGCGCGCTCGTGGATAATCGAGGGTATGTGCGCATGCATGAGGACAATCTAAGGTGCGAGAGAACGTTCGAGGGTGTGTGTATATGTGTGCACGTGAGGACGATCAAGGGGTTGTGTATGGCTGCGCGTGCATATGTGAGGACGATAGGGGGGAGCATGTGCACAAGTGAGCATGATAGAGGGCGTACGTGTGTGCGTGCACAAGCGTGACGAAGATCGAGGCTGTATGCATGTGCGCACGTGGGCAATCGAGGGCGTGTGTGTGTGTGTGTGTGTGTACACGTGCGTGCATGCCAGAGCACGATCAAGGGTGTGTGTATGCACGCATGAGGACGATTGAGGGGGTGTGCACGCAAGAGTGTGAGGTCGATCGAGAGTGTGTGCATGCACGAGGTCGATTGAGGGGAGTATGTATGTGCCCATGCGTGCATGAGGACAATGTGCAAGGGTGTGTGTGTGCACTCGCGAGAGGACAACGATTGAGGATGTGCACACGGGCATGCGTGTGGACGATCGAGGGTGCATGTGAGAGTATGAGTGAGGGTGTGTGTGTATGCACGTGAAGATGATTGAGGGTGGGCGTGTGTACACACTAGGACGATTGAGGGTATGTGTATGTGCGCACATGAGGCCGATCAAGGGGATGTGGGCGTGCACGTGAGAGGACAAACAAGGGCGTGTGTGCATGCGTGAGGGCGATCGAGGGTATGTGTGTGTGTGCGTGTGTGTGTGCATGCAAGCATGAGGATGATCGAAGGTGTGTTGTGCGCACATAAGGACAATCGATGTGAGTATATGCGCATCAGGATGATCAAGGGTGTGTGCGCACGTGCTCATGAGGACAATCTAGGGTGTGTGTGAGTGCATGTAGGCACAAGGGGAATCGAGGGTGAGTGCGTGTGCAATTTGGTACAACTGAGGGTGTGTGCACGCATGCATGCATGAGGACGTCTGAAGGTGATGTGCACAAGTGCACATGAGGGTGAATGATGGTGTGTGCATGCGCGCACGTGTGAGAGGATGACTGGTATGTGCGCGTGTGCACGCGTGAGGACAACTGAAGGTGTGCTAGCGTGAAGATGAATGAGGGTGTGCGCGCGCAAGTGCGCGAGGATGACCGAGGATGCGCATGAAGGCGATAAAGGGTGTGTGCACGTGTGCGGGCACGAGGACAATCGAGGGTGTGCGCCCACACTTGCATATGACTGACGCTGCGTGATTGCGCACGATGACAACAGAGTGTGTGCACGCGTGTATGCATGAGGATGACCAAGGGTGTGCACGTGAGTATGATTGGTGGTGTATGCTTGCACATGAGTACAATCGAGGGTGTGTGCG
Source organism: Chiloscyllium plagiosum (assembly GCF_037043375.1). Taxonomy (NCBI): domain Eukaryota; kingdom Metazoa; phylum Chordata; class Chondrichthyes; order Orectolobiformes; family Hemiscylliidae; genus Chiloscyllium; species Chiloscyllium plagiosum. Next base: position 71,978,169 of record NW_028270154.1, on the reverse strand, counting down.
CACATGCATGTGTGCTTGGGCGATGGAGGGACTATGCATAAGGATGACCAAAGGTGTTTGCGCACGCGTGTGTAATGACAACTGAGATTGTGCTCGTGTGGAGGACCAAGGGTGTGTATATGTGTAATGATCGCGAATGTGTGCACGAAGATGATGGATTATGTGTATGCGTGAGGATGAGAGGGGTATTGGTGTGTGGAGAGGATTGAGGTGTCTGTCTCTCTGTCTGTGTGTGTGTGTGAGAGAGAGAGAGAGAGAGACATGATTGAAGATCTGTGTGTCTGTGGGAAGACAATAGGGAATGTGTGTATTTGAGAGAGTGTATATACAACAAAATGTGTGTGTGTTTGTGAGGACCATATGCGTCTTATTGTGGTCAATCCCAAGCTTGTGCATGAAGGTTATACAGAAGTATGTGATACATTTTAAGTTGTGAAGGTGCCAGTGTTGGACTGGGGTAACAAATTTAAAAATCACACACCAGGTTATAGTCCAATGGATTTATTTGAAAGTACAAGCTTTCAGCACTGCTCCTTCATCAGGTAACTAATGCGGCAGGATCATAGGACACAGAATTTATAGTAATGCAAATCCACCCCATAGACTTGCGAGTGTGTGTGGGACAGAGGGAGAGAGTGTGTGTGTGTTTGATTGAGTGTGATGGAGTATATGCTTGTGAGAGGGTGTACTCCATCACATTCGCACACACTCTATGAACCGTGTGCACACTCTCTCCCTTCTTCCCCCACACAGTCACTCCCTACCTCTCACACTGACACACACACAGAGTCTCTCTCTCTCTCGTGCGCGCACACACAGTCAATGGGATGAATTTGCATTTTCACATTTGTATTTGCAGATACATTCTATTTTGTTCAAAAAGCGCACAATCTGTAGGCAGTCAGTCCATGTGACATTTTACAAGTTCCTACTTTGGAAATAGAACCAATCTGACTAAGGTTGGGATACAGACTGACTCTAACCTTGCACCTTCAATGCATTGTCTTAGCTGAGATGTCACTCTTTTTGGACTGATAAAACCTTAAGTTATGTTGGGACTGTGACTTGAAAGAAGTGCTGAGATTTACACATTAGTCAATCGAAACCTTCATCCCCATTCTAAGACTTAAACAGCAAACTATATTAAGTTCTTTTTCCTGAGGTCCGTACACACTTGATGCAACTACAACACACCATCCTCTATGAACAAGCAACGTTTTATTAAGCACAGTGCAATACAAACTTTGGAGAAACCCTGACCACTCTTTGCCATACTTCCTTTATACAAAATCTTTATATTACAGTCAGTAATGGCCACAGAACAACCCCCAGTCACATTCCACTCAACACACAATGCAGTGACAGCCTCACTCCAGAAACTATGTAATGCAAATCATCCCTTCATGGTCAAATCTGTTGCAAATTGTTTTTTTTTGTAATTATAGGGCATTAGTCAAATTCCAACTGTAATGTCCTTACTGATTTCTGAATAGGAGACTAGGAAATGGCCATGCCAATGACTTTGAATGCCAAGAGATGGAAATGTGATTTCCATACACTATACCTGCAAATCAGAGGCATCCCACCCTAGCCTCAGGACTTCCAATCTCCTGCAGGTCAGCAGAGCACATTAACTCTTTACTATCACTTCTAGGTTTGTCTAATACATCGCATCAGTTGTATGACACTTTGATCTTTTTCTATAAATTCTTTGCCCTATGATCCTGCCCCACTGGTTACCTGATGAAGGAGCAGCACATCGAATGTTTGTACTTTCAAATAACCCTGTAGGGTTTCAAATAACCTGGAGTTATATATATTTCAAGTGCACAGATTCCATGTTAAGTTCAGGCTCTTTACTCCAAATTGCAGAGATGAGAGAGGAGGAACAGCTAGCTCTGGCTTTCATGATGAGTGCAAAAGATGCTGATGAGAAATGTACCGCTGCTCGGGATGAGGAGGAACTGTTCAAGAAAGCCATCAAGGAAAGTCTACAGGTAATGTGATGCTACAGGCATAGCATGGCAGAGGAGGTCCATTTCTGACCAATTTGGGTCTGGGGTTTGGATGGTGTGCGTTGTTTTCGATCAGATACTTGGATGGTGTGCATTACTCCAGTCTGGCGTTTGGACTGTGTGTTGCTCTGGTATGGGGTTTGGACATTGTGTATTACTCTGGGTCGAGAGTGTGTACATTGTGTATTGCTCTGGGTCTGGGGTGTGTACATTGTGTATTGCTCTGGGTCTGGGGTGTGTACATTCTGTATTGCTCTGGGTCTGGGGTGTGTACATTCTGTATTGCTCTGGGTCTGGGTTGTGTACATTTTGTATTGCTCTGGCTCTGGGGTGTGAACATTGTGTATTGCTCTGGGTCTGGAGTGTGGACATTGTGTATTGCTCTGGGTCTGGAGTGTGGACATTGCATATTGCTCTGGGTCTGGAGTGTGGACATTGCATATTGCTCTGGGTCTGGAGTGTGGACATTGCATATTGCTCTGGGTCTGGAATGTGGACATTGCGTATTGCTCTGTGTTTGGGGTGTGGACATTGTGTATTGCTCTGGGTCGAGGGTGTGTTCATTGTGTATTGCTTTGGGTCTGGAGTGTGGACATTGCATATTGCTCTGGGTCGTGGGTGTGGACATTGCGTATTGCTCTGGGTCTGGAGTGTGGACATTGCATATTGCTCTGAGTCTGAAGTGTGGACATTACATATTGCTCTGGGTCTGGAATGTGGACGTTGCATATTGCTCTGTGTCTGGGGTATGTACATTGCGTATTGCTCTGCGTCTGGGTGTGTACATTGTGTAATGCTCTGAGTCGAGGGTGTGTACATTGTGTGTTGTTCTGGGTCTGGGGTGTGTACATTGTGTGTTGTTCTGGGTCTGGGGTGTGTACATTCTGTATTGCTCTGGGTCTGGGTTGTGTACATTTTGTATTGCTCTGGCTCTGGGGTGTGAACATTGTGTATTGCTCTGGGTCTGGAGTGTGGACATTGCGTATTGCTCTGGGTCTGGAGTGTGGACATTGCATATTGCTCTGGGTCTGGAATGTGGACATTGCGTATTGCTCTGTGTTTGGGGTGTGGACATTGTGTATTGCTCTGGGTCGAGGGTGTGTTCATTGTGTATTGCTTTGGGTGTGGAGTGTGGACATTGCATATTGCTCTGGGTCGTGGGTGTGAACATTACATATTGCTCTGGGTCGTGGGTGTGGACATTGTGTATTGCTCTGGGTCGAGGGTGTGTTCATTGTGTATTGCTTTGGGTCTGGAGTGTGGACATTGCATATTGCTCTGGGTCGTGGGTGTGGACATTGCATATTGCTCTGGGTCGTGGGTGTGGACATTGCGTATTGCTCTGGGTCTGGAGTGTGGACATTACATATTGCTCTGGGTCTGGAATGTGGACATTGCATATTGCTCTGTGTCTGGGGTGTGAACATTGCGTATTGCTCTGCGTCTGGGTGTGTACATTGTGTAATGCTCTGAGTCGAGGGTGTGTACATTGTGTGTTGTTCTGGGTCTGGGGTGTGGACATTGTGTATTGTTCTGGGTCTGGGGTGTGGACATTGTGTATTGTTCTGGGTCTGGGGTGTGGACATTGTGTATTGTTCTGGGTCTGGGGTGTGGACATTGTGTATTGTTCTGGGTCTGGGGTGTGGACATTGTGTATTGTTCTGGGTCTGGGGTGTGCACATTGTGTATTGTTCTGGGTCTGGGGTGTGCACATTGTGTATTGTTCTGGGTCTGGGGTGTGGACATTGTGTATTGCTCTGGGTCGTGGCTGTGGGCATTGTGTCTTACTCTGGGTCTGGGTGTGTACATTGCATCTTGCTCTGGCTCTGGGGTGTGGACATGGTATATTGCTCTGGGTCTGGAGTGTGTACATTGTGTATTAGTCTGGGTCTGGGGTGTGTACATTGTGTATTAGTCTGGGTCTGGGGTGTGTACATTGTGTATTAGTCTGGGTCTGGGGTGTGTACATTGTGTATTAGTCTGGGTCTGGGGTGTGTACATTGTGTATTGTCCTGGATCTGGGTGTGTACATTGCATCTTGCTCTGGCTCTGGGGTGTGGACATGGTATATTGCTCTGGGTCTGGAGTGTGTACATTGTGTATTAGTCTGGGTCTGGGGTGTGTACATTGTGTATTAGTCTGGGTCTGGGGTGTGTACATTGTGTATTAGTCTGGGTCTGGATTGTGTACATTGTGTATTAGTCTGGGTCTCGGGTGCGTACATTGTGTATTAGTCTGGGTCTGGGGTGTGTACATTGTGTATTAGTCTGGGTCTGGGGTGTGTACATTGTGTATTAGTCTGGGTCTGGGGTGTGTACATTGTGTATTAGTCTGGGTCTGGGGTGTGTACATTGTGTATTGTCCTGGATCTGGGTGTGTACATTGCATCTTGCTCTGGCTCTGGGGTGTGGACATGGTATATTGCTCTGGGTCTGGAGTGTGTACATTGTGTATTAGTCTGGGTCTGGGGTGTGTACATTGTGTATTAGTCTGGGTCTGGGGTGTGTACATTGTGTATTAGTCTGGGTCTGGATTGTGTACATTGTGTATTAGTCTGGGTCTCGGGTGCGTACATTGTGTATTAGTCTGGGTCTGGGGTGTGTACATTGTGTATTAGTCTGGGTCTGGGGTGTGTACATTGTGTATTAGTCTGGGTCTGGGGTGTGTACATTGTGTATTAGTCTGGGTCTGGGGTGTGTACATTGTGTATTGTCCTGGATCTGGAGTTTGGATGATGTGTATTTGGGGGTCTAGTTTTGAGCTGTGTTACTCTGTTTGTGATTTGAATGGTGTATGTGACTCTGTGGGGTTTCGATTGTGTCTGTTACTCCAATGTGGGGTTTGTATGGTGTCTGTTTCTTTGATGTGGGGTTTGAATGGTGTCTGTTACTACCTCTGTGGGGTTTGGATGGTGTCTGTTACTCTGTCTATGGGGTTTGGACAATGCTGTGTTACTCTGGGTCTGGGTTTGAACAGTGGTGTGTTACTCTGGGTCTGCAGTTTGGATGGTGATGTGTTGCTCTGTTTTAGATGCACAACCCACTCAGTAAGCATGCTGCTGCTAACTCCTTGTCCCCTGAGAGTCAACATGACCTGGAGCCCTGCACCCCTTGTGGATTGACCGAGTCAGACACGTCTGATGTTGACCTCAGCCCATTGGTGGTACTGGAAAAGTTGAGTGAAGATATCGTCCGCTGTTCGCAGGAGTCCAGCATTGTCTTGTCTCCAGAGAAAGAACTGTCTCTCAGCTCCAGGTCCCTTGTGAGGAACCTTCGAGTTGGCAGTAATTATTCTCCTCCTGTAAGTGTCTCACCCTGTCAATGTGTTGACAGCTCTGTACAACTTACACCCACGAAGGCAGTGAAGAAGCTGAAAAAGGCCACCAGTCAACTGAGTGTGCAGAACTGCAGGTCCAGCACACTGTCAGCATCAGACCACTTCAGCAATCCTGAACCAAAACTGGTGGAGAAGCAGGACAAAGTGAATTGCACTGGCTGCCATCAGTCTGTAGTGGAAAACTTTCAACAGACATTGCCTATCCTAAAGGACAGAAGAGGCAGAGAGCTGCAGTCTTTTGAGCGGCTGTGCATACAGAGTGAATGCTCAGGGTCAGTCCCCATAAAGAACCCTTCTCTAGAGGGACACTCAAATGGCCGTAATGGAGTGGTTCATTATTTCTGGGGTATTCCATTTTGCCCAGGCGGTTTGGACCCAGATCAGTACACAAAGGTTATCCTATGCCAGCTGGAGACATACGAGCAATGTCTGAAACGTGCACAAAGCCAGCTTCTGCGGAAATTAGAGTTTGGACCCCCTGTTCTGCCAGCGCCAGTGCCCAGGGAGGGTCAACGGCCAAGAAGGAAACTGCTAGCATCAGAGCAGACCATTGCTGCAGCAAATGAGGACCAAGAGTCTGATGGAGAGAGCAAACAGTACAGGGAGCAACAAGAGGAGCAAGGTGCACCAGAACGTTCATCAGATAGTGAGGAATCCACTGAGGAGGCTCAAAGAGATCGTGAGGCAGGAGAAGGGTGGTCAATCGATGGAAACAGTCAACAGAAGGTAATGACATTGCTCTTCCTGTTTTATACAGACCTTTTATGTATTTCATATACTGACGCAGCTCTCGTGATCCATGCAGACACCCCGGTCTCATGTTTCGCACAATAAACCTGCTCTTGTGTTTCATACGTTGACGCTGCTGTCCATGTTACACACGCTGACCAACTCGCCGTATTTCACGCTCTGGCTCCACTGTGTTTCACACATCGACCCAGTGTTTAGCACATCTATCCCACGCATGTGTTACTCATGTTGAATCCGCTCTTGTGTTTTGCTCATGAAGCCTGTTATCATGTTTCCCACACTGACCCTGCTCGCAAGTTTCCCACAGTGATCCACTTTTCTGTGTTTCGCACGCTGACCCCAGTTGTGTGTTTTGCACACTGATTGAGATTTCGGTGTTTCACACGCTGACCCCGCTTGCTGTTTCGCACGCTGACTCCGTTTGCATGTTTTCTACACTGATCCAAGTTTTTGTGTTTCGCACGCTGACCCCGCTCGCGTGTTTCGCACGCTGACCCCGCTCGCGTGTTTCGCACGCTGACCCCGCTCGCGTGTTTCGCACGCTGACCCCGCTCGCGTGTTTCGCACGCTGACCCCGCTCGCGTGTTTCGCACGCTGACCCCGCTCGCGTGTTTCGCGCGCTGACCCCGCTCGCGTGTTTCCCCGCGCTGACCCCGCTCGCGTGTTTCCCCGCGCTGGCCCCGCTCGCGTGTTTCCCCGCGCTGGCCCCGCTCGCGTGTTTCCCCGCGCTGGCCCCGCTCGCGTGTTTCCCCGCGCTGGCCCCGCTCGCGTGTTTCCCCGCGCTGGCCCCGCTCGCGTGTTTCCCCGCGCTGGCCCCGCTCGCGTGTTTCCCCGCGCTGGCCCCGCTCGCGTGTTTCCCCGCGCTGGCCCCGCTCGCGTGTTTCCCCGCGCTGGCCCCGCTCGCGTGTTTCCCCGCGCTGGCCCCGCTCGCGTGTTTCCCCGCGCTGGCCCCGCTCGCGTGTTTCCCCGCGCTGGCCCCGCTCGCGTGTTTCCCCGCGCTGGCCCCGCTCGCGTGTTTCCCCGCGCTGGCCCCGCTCGCGTGTTTCCCCGCGCTGGCCCCGCTCGCGTGTTTCCCCGCGCTGGCCCCGCTCGCGTGTTTCCCCGCGCTGGCCCCGCTCGCGTGTTTCCCCGCGCTGGCCCCGCTCGCGTGTTTCCCCGCGCTGGCCCCGCTCGCGTGTTTCCCCGCGCTGGCCCCGCTCGCGTGTTTCCCCGCGCTGGCCCCGCTCGCGTGTTTCCCCGCGCTGGCCCCGCTCGCGTGTTTCCCCGCGCTGGCCCCGCTCGCGTGTTTCCCCGCGCTGGCCCCGCTCGCGTGTTTCCCCGCGCTGGCCCCGCTCGCGTGTTTCCCCGCGCTGGCCCCGCTCGCGTGTTTCCCCGCGCTGGCCCCGCTCGCGTGTTTCCCCGCGCTGGCCCCGCTCGCGTGTTTCCCCGCGCTGGCCCCGCTCGCGTGTTTCCCCGCGCTGGCCCCGCTCGCGTGTTTCCCCGCGCTGGCCCCGCTCCCCGTGTCACTCGGGCTGGCCCCGCTCCCCGTGTCACTCGGGCTGGCCCCGCTCCCCGTGCCGCTCGGGCTGGCCCCGCTCCCCCCCCGTGCCGCTCGCAGACTGGCCCCGCTCCCCCCCCGTGCCGCTCGCAGACTGGCCGCGCTCCCCCCCCCATGCCGCTCGCAGACTGACCGCGCGCCCCCCCCGCCGCGTTCTCCGTGTCGCTCACACTGACCAGTGTTACTGGCACAAACCACGCTATCTGTGTTGCGTGCGTAGTGACCAATGCACACTCACCATGCTCCACGTGTTGCACACAGACTGACCACGCTGTCCCTGTGTAGCTCACACTGACCACACTCCCCGTGTTACTCACTCTGTCCCCGCTGTCCGTGTCGTGTGCCGACCAACCCCGCTGTCCGTGTCGCGTGTCGCGCACCGACCGACCCCGCGGTCCGTGTCGCGCGCCGACCGACCCCGCGGTCCGTGTCGCGCGCCGACCGACCCCGCGGTCCGTGTCGCGCGCCGACCGACCCCGCGGTCCGTGTCGCGCGCCGACCGACCCCGCGGTCCGTGTCGCGCGCCGACCGACCCCGCGGTCCGTGTGTCGCGCCGCGCGGACCGACCCCGCGGTCCGTGTGTCGCGCCGCGCGGACCGACCCCGCGGTCCGTGTGTCGCGCCGCGCGGACCGACCCCGCGGTCCGTGTGTCGCGCCGCGCGGACCGACCCCGCGGTCCGTGTGTCGCGCCGCGCGGACCGACCCCGCGGTCCGTGTGTCGCGCCGCGCGGACCGACCCCGCGGTCCGTGTGTCGCGCCGCGCGGACCGACCCCGCGGTCCGTGTGTCGCGCCGCGCGGACCGACCCCGCGGTCCGTGTGTCGCGCCGCGCGGACCGACCCCGCGGTCCGTGTGTCGCGCCGCGCGGACCGACCCCGCGGTCCGTGTGGCGCGCCGCGCGGACCGACCCCGCTCTCAGTGTGGCACAGACAGCGTGGTCAGTCTGTGTGTCGCATGCAAAGTGACCACGCTGTCCGTGTCGCTCACACTGACCACGCTGTCCGTGTCGCTCACACTGACCACGCTGTCCATGTTGTGCGCAGACTGACCCCGCTCTCCATGTCGCACGCACAGTGACCACACTCTCCGTGTCGCGCGCAGTGTGTTGCACACACTGACCCCACTCCATGTGTCTGTTTGCAGTCTCCAAATTTGTTTATTGAAGAATCTCCGGAGGTGAACGATAAAGCGAATAGGTATGGAAATTAATTGCTCATTATGAATCATTTCTCCTATTGCTTAATTTATGTGGTGCTGTTTATATTGTGACGGTTTACTTCTGCCGGCTTCAGTTACAGTTCATATATCTACTCTCTCTGCATTCTGAGACTTTAGGGGGATGCTTTTATGAGCCCTGTTCTATTTTTCCCAGGGTTGGGATGTCACTGGCTACTGTTATAGAGCGGGGTTTGACACCCCTCTGAGAGCTTATATCCTAAATATCCAAAAGCAGCACCTCACCTCATAATCTGTGAAACAAATGTTTAAATTAAACGAATCTCTGGTCTCCACTTTAGAAGTAACAAGTAACAATTTATTTATTTAACCCTAACAGTGAACTAGTTAACAGAATTACTAATAATTCCCCCAACTACAAACTATTCCCTTACTGATCTAAATTCTACTTGTATGCTGTTCCAATAAAATCCAGTTAATAAGAAAACTAACTTAAAACTTAGACTCTCAAAGTTCACATAGGATGTATCTTATGGAATGTTCCGCTGTCTCTCCAGCCATAAATGTCTTTCTTCTGCTGATCCTTCTTTCAGGGATGCTTTCTCTGGGAATTCTTCTGCTCTGAATGCGTCTCTGTTGAATTCTGGTGTCAGGAACATTATCTAAGAGAGCTGTCTACCATTATGAATAGGTGGTGCTTTTTTAGAGAGCGTGAAGATTTCAGTGAGGGGGAGATGTTTTTCTCAGATGACAGTTTACTCTCCCCCTCCGTCCAATTACCCCCTCTTTTATACCCATGATGACATATTAATTTCTTTTCATTCAGATTGAGTTAGTCAAAATGGAGAGAAGATCTTATTTGCCATTTCTACAATATACAACTGATACAGTAAAAAAAGAGTCAGCATTCCTCCAGGGCCAAGGTGTCACATGCATAGCACAAACTACATGTCGGCACAGTGGCTCAGTGGTTAGCACTGCTGCCTCACAGCACCAGAGACCCAGGTTCGATACGTGGGTTTCCTCTGAGTTTGCTCCTACAATCCAAAAGATGTGCAGGTCAGGTGAATTAGCCATGCTAAATTGCCCACAGAGTTAGGTGCATTAGTCAGAGGTAAGTGTAGGGTAGAGGAATGGGTCTGCGTTGCTTCCTCTTCGGAGGGTCAATGTGGACTTGTTGGGTCAAAGGGCCTGTTTCCACACTGTAGGGAATCTAATCTGCACGATTAAACAAATGGCAGCATAAAGTGCGTGAGAAGTGCAAAACACACAGGTTACAGTGTAATAAAAGAATGATAAATAATAGACATTTTTCTAACAGTAATTCGAAGTCATGCAAAGAATTTCAGATGGAAAAGAATCCGATCATAGTGTTAAGGAGCCTGATGGGTGGGGGGAAGAAACTGTTGCACAGTCTGGCCATGAGAGATCAAATGCTCCGTTATCTATCAGATTTAAATTTAATTGCGTTTTGGTATCTAGGGCCTGGTTAAATTAATTGGCTAATATTCAAGCTGGTTGCCTTAACATCAAAACAAGTCTAAGTTGCCAACCACACATCCAGTTGATACACATAGAACAATACAGCGCAGAACAAGCCCTTTGGCCCTCAATGTTGCGCCGACCTATGAACTATTCTCAACTCATCCCCCAACACTATCCCATCATTATCCATGTACTTATCCAAGGATTGTTTAAATCTCCCTAATGTGGCTGAGTTAACTACATTGGCAGGTAAGGCATTCCATACCCTTACCACTCTGAGTAAAGAACCTGCCTCTGACATCTGTCTTCAATCTATCACCCCTCAATTTGTAGTTATGTCCCCTCGTACAAGCTGACGTCATTATCCTAGGAAAAAGACTTTCACTTTCTACACTATCTAATCCTCTGATCATCTTGTATGTCTCTATAAAATCTCCTCTTAGCCTTCTTCTTTCCAATGAGAACAGACCCAAGTCTCTCAGCCTTTCCTCATGAGACCTTCCCTCCAGTCCAGGCAACACCCTGGTAAATCTCCTCTGCACCTTTTCCAATGCTTCCACATCCTTCCTGAAATTTTGCGACCAAAACTGTACACGATATTCCAAGTTTGGCCGCACTAGCATTTTGAGTTTCAGCATGATATTGCGGCTCCGGAACTCAATCCCTCTACCAAGGAAACCTGATGAGACCGTATGCCTTCTTAACAGCTCTATCAACATAGGTTAAAACGTTCAGGGATCTATGTACATGGACTCTGCACATCCACACTACCAAGAATCTTTCCATTGACCCAGTACGCTGCCTTCTTGTTATTCTTCCCAAAGTGCATCACCTCACATTTAGCTGCATTGATCTCCATTTGCCACCTCTCAGCCCAATTCTGCAGCATATCCAAGTCCCCCTGCAACCTGTAATATTCTTCCAAACTGTCCACTACTCCACCGACTTTAGTGTCGTCTGCAAATTTACTAATCCATCCACCTATGCATGCGTCTAAGTCATTTATAAAAATGACAAACAACAGTGGTCCCAAAACAGATCCTTATGGCACACCACTAGTAACCGGACTCCAGGCTGAATATTTTCCATCAACCACCACTCGCTGCCTTCTTTCACAAAGCCAATTTCTAATCCAAACTGTTAAATCACCCTCAATCCTCTGCATTTTCTCCAACAGCCTACCATGTGGAACCTTATCAAAGGCCTTACTGAAGTCCATGTATACCACGTCAACTGCCCTACCCTCATCTACATGCTTTGTCACCTTCTCAAAAGATTCAATGAGGTTTGTGAGACACAACCTGCCCTTGATGAAACCATGTTGACTATCTGAAATCAAATTGTTGCTTGCTAGATTATTACAAATCATCTCTTATAAGCCTTTCCGAAACCTTTCCTACAACAGAAGTAAGGCTCACTGGTCTGTAATTACCTGGGTCATCTCTACTACCCTTCTTGAACAAGGGAACAACATTTGCAATCCTCCAGTCCTCTGGTACTAAACCTGTAGACAATGACGACTCAAATATCAAAGCCAAAGGCTCTGCTATCTCCTCCCTAGCTTCCCAGAGAATCCTCGGATAAATCCCATCCGGCCCAGGGGACTTGTCTATTTGTGAGGAATATTGGTGTGTGAGGAGATTGTGGCATGACGTGATGGTGGGAGATGGTGCTGTGGGATATGGAGGGCTGGAGGCAGTGCTGTGGCAGGGTATGAGGGGTAGTGGAGATATGCTGCGCGGGTTTTATATTTCTATTTGTATAGGGTGCCTCATGATTTTTCTCTTCGTGTCTTTAAACCATCCTGTTTGTGTTCTCAGCGAGCAAGTGGAGTCTGAGGAAAGCAGAGGTGTGAGTTCCAATGTGAGTGGTGATGTTCAACCAGAGGATGATGTTATGTTTATTTGTGCAGGTGAGTTCTAAGTATGTGTTTAGTTACTGTAAGGTGCATGCGATGTAGTTTAAATATCTCAAGCTGACAGGTGACTAACAGCATGTGGCCCATCACTGGAAGTATGTTGGAAGTATTTGATGTGGGCAGTGTAAAGAGTTTTTTTTTCAGTTTAAAAGGGTAAAGGGAAGCTTTACTGTCTAGCTGACTCCATGCTGTTCCTGTACTGGAAGTGTTTGTGGGGACAGTACAGAGAGTTTTACAGTCCGTATAAAAGAATAGAGCAAGCTTTACACTGTTGCTGTTGCTGCTAATTGTGAGCTGGAAGATGGAGGCTTGCTTGCTGCTGGTGCTACTGATTGGGCCTGCAGTCTGGAGCCACTATTGCTGCTGCCTGGAGCATCTGCTGCTGCTGACTGAGTTCTAGAGCTTGGGGTATCTATTGCTGAGTGGCATGTGCGATTCTGGAGTCTCTCCTGTTGCTGTTGGTGAATCTCCATTTTAAGATACAATCTGGATTGAGTTGTGAATTGGACATTTTTGTCACGTGAAGATCACAGCAGCCAACTGCCTTGATTGGCTGGGGATTATCTGAGGGCCTGGGAACTGCGAAGCAGTTCTGCCTGAAGAACTGGCGATTGGACGGCTGTTAATAACTGAAGGACTTCACTTTTTGGAAGAGGAGGTGGAGTGAGATCCTTTGAAAAAATGATGATTCTAGGACATTCACACATCAATACTAGGCCACACCTATGCGGGGGTGACTGCATACACTCAGCCCCTGTGCTTCCAGGGACCTTGTTGCATTTCTTCCTTATCACTAAAAAGCTACACTCATCCCATTATTACAATTAAAGCTTGCCATGGTGGTAGTCACCCCTACCATGGCACTGTGCCCATCGTGTATGGGAAGACTGTGTTCTCCCAGGGGAGCAAGCAGTGGTGCATCTCACCCTGGAGAAGGGGCTTAGTATGGGTGCGACGGCCCAGAGGGTTGTTTTATTGAACGTCCCACGTTTCATTCTATTGGAGCTCCAATGGCAGCTTGGAGAGGTGAGATCGGGGAGTGGCACTCATACTGCTCTGTCCTCAGGAGGCCTGCCGTTGTTACATATATTGCTTCCTGGCCCAGGAGGACGGGGATTTACAGTGGGGCTGCATACTGTCCACTGTCAGTGAATGGTGTGTGGTGCCACACATGTAAAGAGGTGAAGCACCTCAGAAGAGGCTGCTTCACCTCCAGAGGTGCTGCACCCACCCAAGGAGCCACTGTTGTCACTGCTGGCCCTCCCCCTGTGGACCCACCTCAGCCCCTACAAGAGGGAACTGGGCCAGCTGTGAATGACACCACGTCACCAGTCAGGTAGGGGGCAGAGTATCCAAGGGGCAGGAAGGCCCATTGTAAGATGTGCAGACGGTACCCCAGAAACACTGCAAGTGATCCTAGTGGGCGGCACGGTGGCACAGTGGTTAGCACTGCTGCCTCACAGCGCCGGAGACCCGGGTTCAATTCCCGCCTCAGGCGACTGACTGTGTGGAGTTTGCACGTTCTCCCCGTGTCTGCGTGGGTTTCCTCCGAGTGCTCCGGTTTCCTCCCACAGTCCAAAGATGTGCAGGTTAGGTGAATTGGCCATGCTAAATTGCCCGTAGTGTTAGGTAAGGGGTAAATGTAGGGGTATGGGTGGGTTGCGCTTCAGCAGGTCGGTGTGGACTTGTTGGGCCGAAGGGCCTGTTTCCACACTGTAATGTAATCTAATCTAATCTAGTATTGTTTCATCTCTGCTTGGCCCAGTATCCATGTTGCCATCCAGTCACCTCAGGCCAATCGAGATAGCACGATGTATGGAGCCCGGCCTGAAGCCCATTAACAAGACCTGCAGTCCTGGGGCCATGGTGCCTCTGGTTTCTGCTAGCCCCACACACTGCTTCAAGATTGTTGGGACGACCCTGGACCACACCCACTCCCCTGCCATTCCCATCCCCTTTCCCCACCATCTCCCACCATTACCTCCCCCTTCCCCCTCCTCCTCTCCACCCTCCCTCTCTCCACCCTCCCCCCTCCCCCACTCAACCCTTCTCCCTCCCCCACTCAACCCTTCTCCCTCCCCCACTCAACCCTTCTCCCTCCCCCACTCAACCCTTCTCCCTCCCCCACTCAACCCTTCTCCCTCCCCCTCTTCTCTGTCTCCCTCCCCCTCTTCTGTCTCCCTCCCCCTCTTCTCCGTCTCCCTCCCCCTCTTCTCCGTCTCCCTCCCCCTCTTCTCCGTCTCCCTCCCCCTCTTCTCCGTCTCCCTCCCCCTCTTCTCCGTCTCCCTCCCCCTCTTCTCCGTCTCCCTCCCCCTCTTCTCCGTCTCCCTCCCCCTCTTCTCCGTCTCCCTCCCCCTCTTCTCCGTCTCCCTCCCCCTCTTCTCCGTCTCCCTCCCCCTCTTCTCCGTCTCCCTCCCCCTCTTCTCCGTCTCCCTCCCCCTCTTCTCCGTCTCCCTCCCCCTCTTCTCCGTCTCCCTCCCCCTCTTCTCCGTCTCCCTCCCCCTCTTCTCCGTCTCCCTCCCCCTCTTCTCCGTCTCCCTCCCCCTCTTCTCCGTCTCCCTCCCCCTCTTCTCCGTCTCCCTCCCCCTCTTCTCCGTCTCCCTCCCCCTCTTCTCCGTCTCCCTCCCCCTCTTCTCCGTCTCCCTCCCCCTCTTCTCCGTCTCCCTCCCCCTCTTCTCCGTCTCCCTCCCCCTCTTCTCCGTCTCCCTCCCCCTCTTCTCCGTCTCCCTCCCCCTCTTCTCCGTCTCCCTCCCCCTCTTCTCCGTCTCCCTCCCCCTCTTCTCCGTCTCCCTCCCCCTCTTCTCCGTCTCCCTCCCCCTCTTCTCCGTCTCCCTCCCCCCTCTTCTCCGTCTCCCTCCCCCCTCTTCTCCGTCTCCCTCCCCCCTCTTCTCCGTCTCCCTCCCCCCTCTTCTCCGTCTCCCTCCCCCCTCTTCTCCGTCTCCCCCCCCCCCTCTTCTCCGTCTCCCCCCCCCCCCCCTTCTCCGTCTCCCCCCCCCCTTCTCCGTCTCCCCCCCCCTTCTCCGTCTCCCCCCCCTCTTCTCCGTCTCCCCCCCCTCTTCTCCGTCTCTCCCCCCCCCTCTTCTCCGTCTCCCTCCCCCTCTTCTCCGTCTCCCTCCCCCTCTTCTCCGTCTCCCTCCCCCTCTTCTCCGTCTCCCTCCCCCTCTTCTCCGTCTCCCTCCCCCTCTTCTCCGTCTCCCTCCCCCTCTTCTCCGTCTCCCTCCCCCTCTTCTCCGTCTCCCTCCCCCTCTTCTCCGTCTCCCTCCCCCTCTTCTCCGTCTCCCTCCCCCTCTTCTCCGTCTCCCTCCCCCTCTTCTCCGTCTCCCTCCCCCTCTTCTCCGTCTCCCTCCCCCTCTTCTCCGTCTCCCTCCCCCTCTTCTCCGTCTCCCTCCCCCTCTTCTCCGTCTCCCTCCCCCTCTTCTCCGTCTCCCTCCCCCTCTTCTCCGTCTCCCTCCCCCTCTTCTCCGTCTCCCTCCCCCTCTTCTCCGTCTCCCTCCCCCTCTTCTCCGTCTCCCTCCCCCTCTTCTCCGTCTCCCTCCCCCTCTTCTCCGTCTCCCTCCCCCTCTTCTCCGTCTCCCTCCCCCCTCTTCCCCGTCTCCCTCCCCCCTCTTCCCCGTCTCCCTCCCCCCTCTTCCCCGTCTCCCTCCCCCCTCTTCCCCGTCTCCCTCCCCCCTCTTCCCCGTCTCCCTCCCCCCTCTTCCCCGTCTCCCTCCCCCCTCTTCCCCGTCTCCCTCCCCCCTCTTCCCCGTCTCCCTCCCCCCTCTTCCCCGTCTCCCTCCCCCCTCTTCCCCGTCTCCCTCCCCCCTCTTCCCCGTCTCCCTCCCCCCTCTTCGTCTCCGTCTCCCTCCCCCCTCTTCCCCGTCTCCCTCCCCCCTCTTCCCCGTCTCCCTCCCCCCTCTTCCCCGTCTCCCCCGTCTCCCCCTCTTCGTCTCCGTCTCCCCCCCCCCCCCCCGTCATAAATGTGTTGAACATTTATCTTAATCTAAGATCAACCTAACCTACATACCCTTCAATTTACTGCCGTCCATGTACTTGTCCGGCTGTCACTTAAATGTCCCTAATGTCTCTGACTTTACTACCACCGTTGGCAGTGCATTCTTCGCACCCACCATTCTCTGCGTAAAGAACCTACCTGTGACATTTCCCCTATACCTTCTTCCAATCACCTTAAAAGTATAACCCTTCATCATGGCCATTTCTGCCCTGGGGAAAAGTCTCTGACTATGTGCTCTATCTATGCCTCCTATTATCTTGTGCACCTCCATCAAATCACCTCTCTTACTTCTATCCAGTGTGAAAAGCCCGAACTCACTCATAAGACAACTCTCCTCATAAGACAAGCCCACCAATCCAGGCAGCATCCTGGTAAATCTCCTCTGCACCCTCTCTAAAGCATCTACATCCTTCCTTTAATGAGGCGACCAGAACTGAACACAATATTCCAAGTGTGGTCGAGCCAGGGTTTTATAGGGCTGCAGCAGAACGTCCCAGCTCTTAAACTCAATCCCCCTGTTAGTGGAAGCCAAAACACCATATGCCTTCTTAACAGTACTATCAACTTGGATGGCAACTTTGAGGGATCTGTGTACATTGACATCAAGATCCTGCTGTTCCTCCACACTGCCAAGAATCCTGTCTTTAACCCTGAATTCAGCATTCAAATTCAACTTTCCAAAATGAATCACTTGGCATTTATCCAGGTTGAACTCCACCTGCCACTTCTCAGCCCAGCTCTGCATCCTGTCAATGTCTTGTTTCAGCCTGCAACAGCCCTCAACATTATCTGCAACATCACCGACCTTTGTGTCATCGGCAAACTTACTAATCCACCCTTCCACTTCTTCATCCAAGTCATTTATAAAAACTACAAATAGCAGAGGCCCAAGAACAGATCCAGCGGTACACCACTGGTCACCGATCTCCATGCGGAATACTTTTCATCCACTACCACTCGCTGTCTTCGTTCGGCCAGCCAATTATGTGTCCATTCAGCCAAACTTCCCTGTATCCCATACCTCCTAACTTTCTGAATGAGCTTACTGCAGGTAACCTTATCAAATGCTTTACTGAAATCCATATACCCTACATACCCTACCCTACCTTCGTCAACTTGTCTCATCACATCCTCAAAGAACTCAAAAAGGCTTATGAGACATGTCCTGCCCCTCACAAAGCCATGCTGACTATCTTTAATCAAACTATGCCTGATGGGCCAGGTATTCAGCCCCAACGTGTTGTGTGAGTTCGTGGGGACTCAGGAGTGCGATGGGTTTCCAAATGAACTGACTCCTATCTGTCTGGAAGTTGACCATGGCCCCATCCAACAGACCCTTCCCTGGGATGCAGCACTCTAGATCTGAGCCATCTCAGGGAAATCTGCCCCATGACCTTTAGAATTGCACCAAGGTGTTTCATGTATGGGAAGCTTCTGCACTCTCCACTTCCTAACCTTTTTCTGTTGCTGAGCATAATGTTTTACACTCTGGTGGTAGAAATCCCCAGAAATCCCTCTTTTCCATTGAGGAATTGGAGTGGAGAATGCTGCTTGCAGCAGCTCTATATAAGTACTCTAATTGCAAGGCAACGCATAGTTTAGGTGACCTGGACAAAACAGTAAAGCACATTTACACTGAATGTTTTCACTTGCAGCCCCTTTGTAATTCCTTGGTGGCTGCTCCTCAAGTTTTGGTTGCACTTCAGTTCCACGCTTGTGATATGTGGGCATCCTGTGCCGAGAGGGGTGGACAGTGGAATTCATTGCCACAGAAAGCTGAGGAGGCTAGGTCATTGAGGATATCTAAAACAGAGAAAAGTTCTTGATTGCCATGAAGATCAAAGGTTGCAGAGAGAAAGCAGGAAAATGGAGTTGAAAAGCCTATCAGCCATGATTGAATAGCTGAGCATATTTAATGGATCGAATGGATCTAATTTCTGCTCCTATGTCTTATGGCCTTATAGTCTAAGTGAGACAGCCTTCTTGGGGATCTGCTCCTGGGCCCGGCCAAATTGGCAACAAACCAGTTCAGGGCAGCAAATGGTGGAAGGGCTTATTGTTCCAGACTGTCTGCTCCTCTTTCACAGTTACATCTGTGCTCAGCTATCCCTGGAGAGAGAGCATGCAGTGCTTACTGGTATGATAGAAATCATCAGAGCCTTGTCGGCGCCACAGAGACTGGGTATTCTTCTATTCCCTTGTTATCCATGGCCCCTGAATCCTGCCATTCCTATCCTTCAGTTTTGCAGGGACGTGCATGTTCTGTACTTTAATCAACTGGTTTTTAAAAGATGTAGGTTTGCCCTCAAATAACTGCTCCTAATCCATGTTCCCCAGTTCCTGTCTACTTTGGCTGTAATTGGCCCTTACCCAATTAAGCACCATCACCAAGGCCACTCTTGTCCTCATCCATAACTATTCAAAATCTTATGGAGTTATGGTCACTTAAGCCCAAAATGCTGTCCTACTGAAACATCGAACACCTGTCCCAGCTCATTCCCTAATACTAAATCTAGTATGGCCTCCTCTCAGGTTGGATTGTCAATATACTGTCTCAAAAATCCCACCTGAAAACATCCAACAAATTGCGCTCCACCTGAGCCCCTAGCTCAAAGGAGTCTCAGTCGTAAGAGGAAAGTTGAATTCACCCATGACAACTACCCTACTTTTTTCACATCTTTCCAGGTTCTGACTACATATCTGCTCCTCTGTCTCCTGTGGCTGTTGAGACGTCTATAGAAAACTCCCAACATTGTGATTTCACCCTTCCTATTCCTGAGCTCCACCCATAATCCTTCCAATGCACGATCCTTCCAATGTGAGCTCCCTCAACACAGCTGTGATGTGACCCCTAACCAGGAATGCAACTTCCCCCATCCTGTTTGTTTCCCTTTCTGTCCCATCTGAAACTGATATCCTGAAATGTTGAGCTGCCAGCCCTGTCTCTCCTTTAACCATGTCTCAGTATTGGGAATAACATCATAATTCCATGCAGTAATTCAAGCTCTTAGTTCATCTGTCTTACCTGTTATCCTGCAGACCTCCAGTCACTCTGAACTCTGCAACATTCCTCTGCCTGCTTTTACTCTGCACTCTGCATATCTTTTTTACCCAGTCCCTGCACTTATTGGCCTGTTGTTCCGATTCCCCACTTCAGCCTCACACTCCTGACCAACAGTGCAAGGAGTGGCGAACATAGGCTTTCTTGGGCCTCATCAAGATGGCCATTAACAGGTCCAGGCAGGGGATCAAAGAAGTGCTCATCATTCTGTGTCTGCCCCTCTTTCATGGTTACACCTGCATTTGGGCATCCCTGGAGAGGGAGCACCTGGTGCTCATCTGCTTGGTTGAGGGCTTTCAAGACTGTTGGGTGCCATGGGACCTGGAATGCAGTATCAACCTAGATAATGATATTCTGAGTTAGTTCATTGCTTCTGTTTCCGTTTTGCCCTTTAAGTTTGCTTTTGGTTTGGTGCTCTGGGAAGAGGACTATTTTATTTTCTCTTTGCATTGATTTTGGATCCCTTGGAAGAACCAAGGAGGCTAATAATTTAGTCCCGAACTGTTCCTGTGCCAGGTGTACCTGATCCGGATCAGTGTAAGGGGAATTTTATTTTTAGTTGAAATGAGCCGGAGAGCTTCCTCTGGATTTTAAACCATTGTCTCTGTCCTAGGAAAATTCAGTGAAGGGGGAGCAGAGGGGGTTTATTTATCTTATTTTTTGTTCCCTTTGATTTGCTTGAGTTGTATTTTATATTGGCCCCTTGTGGTCCCTGCTCCAAAAGAGGTTGGTGAGGTCGGGGTCAAGGGCGAGTTATTTTTTTGTTTGTTTATTTTTGGTTATTCCCTAAGTAATAGGGTATTATTTTTATTTAACAAAGTCAAGAAAGCTTTAGTTTCTGTTTTGAAAGAGTAGAGTGTGTCTTACTCTATATTTCACCTGGTGCTGCCCCTATCCCAGGGGTATCTGGTGGAGGCATTTTCGGCGGGGTTTTTGCTTTTTCTGTTTATACCCTTTGTTTAAAAGACTTTCGAGTCGGGAGAGCTTTACTTCCATTTCACTTTCAGTTTATGGGTAGAGAGATTTTCTCAGTATTTAGCTATGTGCTGTCTCTGTCCTGGGAATGTTTCACCGGGACCATCTGAAGGGAGCTTTGCATTTAGTTTAAAAGAGTAGAGAGAGCTTTCTTTTATATCTAACCCTGTGCTGGGAGTGTTCGATTGTGACATTGCAAAAGGTGCTTTACCTTCAGTTTAAAAGAGTAGCGGTCACTTCAATTTTAGTTTTAAAAAGTAGAGAAAGCTTTACTGTGAATGTAAGTTTGCTCATTGAGCCGGAAGGTTTGTTTTCAGACGTTTCGTCACCATACTAGGTAACATCATCAGTTAGCCTTCGGTGAAGCACTAGTGGTATAGCCCACTCTTTATTTCTGTGTTTAGGTTTCATTGGATATCCTTGGGAAGCTTTGCTGTGTATCTAACACCGTGCCTGGATGTACTGGATGGGGACTGTGTTGAGAGTTTATTTTCTGTTAAAAGAGTAGAGGGAGCTTTGCCTTCAGTTTGAAAATGTGAACGGAGCTTTGCTGTGTAATTAACACTGTGCTCTCCCTGTCCTGGGAGTTTTTGATGGGGACAGTGTCAAAGAAGTTTTACTTTCAATTTAAAAGAGGCTTCATTCTGTGGAACTTGACATCAGGTTGGTCAGTATCTCCTGTGTTGTTCCTGATGATGCGGGGTGTCACAATGTGTTTATGTCGGGGACTCTTGCTGAAGTTATAGAATGTTTCCCTGTTATTCCGCAGAGACACAACAGACCTCCTCTGAAGATGTGCAGTCAGAGAGCAAGAGCTTGCAGGAACCTGAAATCGCCACAGTGCAGGTTAGTCAGAAGAGAGAGCTCCAGTGAGGATACTGTAGCTTAAAACTGTTGTTGTTTTCCTTTTGTTGTACTTCTTTATATTTGAGCCCTATCATTTCTAAGACCACATGAAATAATGAGCTTTTCATCCAAGTTCATAACTCTTAGATCCAGTAAGAATTTCAGATGTGAATAAAAAAGAGCATTTAGGAAGAATATTTTCATAGAGCATGGAGAATGTAGAACTCACTGCCCCTTTAACTGATTGCTAACACAACACTTCCTCATTTCAGAGAAGGTTTAATGTATAAATGAGGGCATCGGGGCAAGGTCGCTGGTGGGGGAGGGAACATGTGAAGTTTATAAACCAGGCACAGACTAGTTGGGTCATATGGCCTAATCCAAAGATGTGCAGGTTAGGTGAATTGG
Source organism: Chiloscyllium plagiosum (assembly GCF_037043375.1). Taxonomy (NCBI): domain Eukaryota; kingdom Metazoa; phylum Chordata; class Chondrichthyes; order Orectolobiformes; family Hemiscylliidae; genus Chiloscyllium; species Chiloscyllium plagiosum. The sequence continues at coordinate 71,956,672 of NW_028270154.1, read as the reverse complement.
CCATGCTAAATTGCCCGTAGTGTCAGGTGCAGGGGTAAATGTTGGGAATGGGTCTGGGTGGGTTGCTCTTTGGAGGGTCGTTGTGGACTTGTTGAGCCGAAGGGCCTGTTTCCACACTGTAGGGAATCTAATCTAATCTAAATATAAATTGGGTAACCTAACATTGTAATGGAGCGATGGTAAAAAGTGCTCTGTGGTGCCGTTTCTGTGAAAATGTTGCCTCTCTGTTACTTGTTTTGCTGAATATCGCTCATTCTCTCCTCTGCAAACCTCCCAGGAGCCTGCAGATGTGGTACTAATCGATGATGATTCTGAGGAACTTTGTCCTGTCATACCTAAGAAAACTTGTGTTGAGTGTCCGCTTTGTGGGCAGCGCTTCCCATTGGAAAAAATTGAGGTGCATGCAGCCGATTGTAATGGGACCAGACACGGAGACTGGCAAGGTACGAACATCTGTGTTTCTGGATGGGGGCAGTTGTTTGCTGGGTGTCCACCAGTTTTCTCTTTAAGCAGTTGCAGTGCTACTTAACACCTCTGGGTGAGCTGCGTTACCGTGGGCGGCATGGTAGCTCGGTGGTTAGCACTGCTGCCCCACAGGAACCGGGGTTAGCACTGCTGCCAGGGATCCAGGTTCGATTCTAGCCTTGGGCGAATGTCTGTGTGGAGTTTGCACATTCTCCCATGCTTGCATTTCCCCCGGGTGCTTCAGTTTCCTCCCACAATCCAAAGATGTGCAGATTAGGTGTATTGGCCATGCTAAATTGTCCCATTGTGTTCAGGGATGTGCAGGTTAGATGCATTAGTCAGGGGTAAATGTAAAGTAATTACATTTACTTTACATCCCAGGGAATGGGTCTGGGTGGGTTACTCTTTGGAGGGTCAGCATGGACTTGTTGGGCCGAAGGGCCTTTTTCACACTGTAGGGATTCTATGATCTTTTGTAGGGATTCTTTGAGTGCACAGTGGCTCCACCTGCATTTTAGGCATCAACTGTGCAGGAAACATAACACAATATCGACCATGTATGAAAGAACAGATATTAGAAGAGCCAGTTCAGCGTTTATTGTTCATTGCCACTGTGTGGGCTGGGGATGTCTCGACTGTCCCAGTATTCAGTGGGTAGGTGTCTGAACTGTATCCAGTGGTGGAGTTTCTCAACTGTCCCAGCATTTGGTGTGGTGGCTGTCTAGACTGTCCCAACTCTCGGGATAGGGTTGAGACTGCCTTAGCATCTGAGGTGGGGACTGTCTATACTGTCCTAGTACCCAGGATGTGGTGAGTCCAGGGTAGGGGCTGCCTAGACTGTCTCAGTGTCTGGTATGGGAGGATGTCTAGACGATCCCATAACCTGGGATTGGGTGTTAAATTATCTACTCCTGTTAGCTTCCTGCAGCTGTGGTGGATCATCCCTTCACCTGCTGTGCTCAGACATGGAGACACTGGTGGAATTTCTCATTAATCTGCACTGCCAGACTACCAAGCATATGCATCCTTCCTAAGCTGCTGTGTCCACAGGTGAACATGTAATTCCTGATGAAGGGCTCTTGCCTGAAATATCAGTTCTCCTGCACCTTGGATGCTGCCTGACCTGCTGTGCTTTTCCAGCACCACATACTCAACTCTGATCTCCAGCATCTGCAGTCCTCACTTTCTTCTAGATATTCCAGCTAGGTCCATATGAAGTTTTATATAACTGCAACGATGCCCCATCCTTTTGTATTGCAGACTCTGGAGATGGAGACCAGTGGGTTTAGGGTTTGAAGCTTGATGTTATTTTTGATAGCTACTCAAATCAACTTTGAAGGAATTTAAATATTTGGAACCTTCTACCATGTTCTTGTCTCCTCTACTCACAGTGCGGATCCGCAGCAAACCACGCAGAGCAAGCAAACAGAATGACATAAATGGATGCAACCCTTCAGTATTCAAACAGTGAGTCCTGGGCCAGCTCACCAAATACTCAGGGAGAGACTATGGACCAGTGTCACAGTGTAACTGGGAATATCTGCTGTGATGAGCCTGTGTAGATGTGTTGGTGCCAGTGCGCATGTGTTTTGTGTGTGGCTATGTATCCATGCCTTTGTGTGTAGGTGTGTGTCAGTTTATTAGTTGATAGTAGTGTGCAGTTGGCGGTGTCTCTTTGTGTGAGGGTATGCTGATGTATGCCTTGCTATGAGTTTTAGTAAGTGTCATGAGCCTGTGTTCTGAGAACGTCTGTTTTGATTGTGTTGGTTTGGATGTGTCATTGTGCATTGGATTGATGTGAATCTGGGAATTGTGACAATGTCTCAAGTTCATTGTGACATAAAAGTTCATTTGACTTAGAAATTTTATACTTGCATTCTGGAGAGCAACCCAGTTAGTTCCATTATTACTCACCTTGAACAATTGAAATTTAAAGAAAGCCAGTATGGAGGAGTTAGAATAGTTCTCAACTAACTTACTGGATTTTTATTGATGAGGTAACAGAAAGGGTTAATGTGATATTCATGGACTTAGAAAAAGCATTCGATGTAGTGCCATGCAGAGTAAAAGTAGAGCTCATGGAATTAAAGCCACAGTAGCAATATGCATACAAAATTGTCTGAATGACAGGAAACAGAGACTAATGGTTAATCAATGTTTTTGAGGCTGCAGGAGCATCAGTAGTGGAGCACTGCAGGAGTCAGAACTGGAAATCTTGTTTTTTTCTGATATATATTAAAGATCCTGGTGTTTGGGGTATGGGGCACAATTGGAAAATGATATGAAACTTAGAGTTGTAAACTGGGAGGAGGACATTCACAAGTTGGGGGAGCAGGCAGACAGGTGGCTGATGAAGTTCAGTGCAGAGAAGTGTGGTAATTTACTTTGGCAAGTTGAACATGGAGCGATGTTATAAAACAAAAAGATCAGAAGGGCATTGGTATATAAATATGCCTAAGTCATTGAAGGTGGCTAGACAGGTTGGGAGAGCAGTTAATGAAATATCGGGGTGTGAGCTTTAGAAACTGGCACAAAGGACAAAAGCAAGGAAATTAAGATAAACTAGTTCAAAGCACCAGTTCAGGCTCATCTAGAGTATTGTGTCCAGTTCTCAAGCGTTACACTTTAGGAAGAAGGTGACGACATAGAGAGGATGTGGAAATGATTCACAAGAATGTTCCAGGAATGATGAACTTAAATTTATTGGAGAAGTTGGGAGAGTAAGAGAAGAGAAGCAAGACGAAATTTGGGAGAGGCATCGAAAATTATTTATGGTCTGGACAGAGTAGGGAGGGACAAACTAATTGTATTGATCGAAGAATTGAGAACTAAGTAAGGCAGTGAAATAACATTGGGTGAATTGTCCTATCAGAAGACCGTCAGGCTAAGTGGCCTCAGTCTATGCTGATTCTATACCTTCATCCTATTGAAGTTAGTCTTTTTCTAATTTGGACGTTCCACCTTGGATTGTACCTAGCCGTTAATCTTAGCTGAGTGCTCTCCCTATAAACACTTGGTCCATCTCAATCCATGTCCACTTGGTTGTCCATGTGGATTCCCTATTGTTACAGCAAATATCCTTCCTTACTATTGCATTAATTTCCTCTTTAATAAGCAATGCAATTCTGCCACCTTTTCCTTTTTATCTGTGGTTCCTAAATACTGCGTACCTCCGGATATAGAGTTTCCACCCTTGCAAACATTTCTCTGTAATCCCAACTATATTATGTCTATTTTCATCTGCTTGTATGATTATTGCAAATGCTCCATGCATTGTTTCTTGTCCCATTCTCATTATTTTTCACTGTGGCCCTGTTTGATCCTGGCCTTTGATTTCTCTGCCTATCACCTTTCTTGTTCCCCTTTATGTCTTTTGTTCTGCTCCTTGATTCCCCTTTCTCTCACTCCTTGAACAGGTTCCCATCTCCCTGCTATCCCCCTACTGTTCAGTGTTGTAGTTCGCCAATCCTATATGAAGACACTCTGTGATGCATTGTAATCCTATCCATGCTCCTCATTGTCCTCCTTTGTCTACCCCTTTCTAAAATGAAGCTACTCCCTTTGCTATGTTGAGGCATGAGCATTGACAGGACCGTCACCAGCTTGGAGGAGAGGGGGTTAGAGAGGAAGGGCATCACCAGGTCAAGGTGCGGGACTTTCCCTGTGTCTTGTTCTGTATGTCAGTGATTAATTACTAAGATTTTATGATGTTCATATTTGCCCTGTTGATTTTCCCACAGGTAATGGGAGTTGAGTAAATGTGTGGAGTTTAACTGAATCTCATACACTTGCCTCCAATCCAAAGGCCTTGTCCTGATTGACGGACTCTGAATCCTCTGTTAATACCGACCAGAGATATACACTACTCAAAGTCCAGCACTGTGAGGGGCCCTGCCTATACAATCACTGCAGCCTGGAGATTACCACCAAGCACTTCACATTCCAGGACCAAATGCCACATGTAAATAGTCTTTCATTAAAATCTTCACTTATACTACGTCTAAATGTTCATTTTGTACAGTGATAGGCAAATGAGTTACTTAATATCACTTAACCATTTGGGTTCAGAACATGGCTGGGTCTGCTCATGGTATGTCTGCAGGCCGCTGTCTGGCTGGGTCTCTGACATGGCACCATCTGGCTGGGTCTGCGGCCAGGCCGCTGTCCGGCTGGGTCTGCGGCCAGGCCGCTGTCCGGCTGGGTCTGCGGCCAGGCCGCTGTCCGGCTGGGTCTGCGGCCAGGCCGCTGTCCGGCTGGGTCTGCGGCCAGGCCGCTGTCCGGCTGGGTCTGCGCCCAGGCCGCTGTCCGGCTGGGTCTGCGCCCAGGCCGCTGTCCGGCTGGGTCTGCGCCCAGGCCGCTGTCCGGCTGGGTCTGCGCCCAGGCCGCTGTCCGGCTGGGTCTGCGCCCAGGCCGCTGTCCGGCTGGGTCTGCGCCCAGGCCGCTGTCCGGCTGGGTCTGCGCCCAGGCCGCTGTCCGGCTGGGTCTGCGCCCAGGCCGCTGTCCGGCTGGGTCTGCGCCCAGGCCGCTGTCCGGCTGGGTCTGCGCCCAGGCCGCTGTCCGGCTGGGTCTGCGCCCAGGCCGCTGTCCGGCTGGGTCTGCGCCCAGGCCGCTGTCCGGCTGGGTCTGCGCCCAGGCCGCTGTCCGGCTGGGTCTGCGCCCAGGCCGCTGTCCGGCTGGGTCTGCTCACAAACTCCATTGAATGCAGATTTACAGGATGAATTCCAAACGAAGACAAATAGGTTGAATCCCAGCTTTTCTACCAAACTCTGAACCAATGAAAATTAACATGAATTAACAGACGAATGATACTTTGCACCAATTGGTACATTACATTTAAAGTCGATAAAACAAATATATGCCTTAGATGCGGAAGGGGAATGCCTGTCATTGTGTAAGGTGCTAAATAGTTACACGGTTCTATATTATGCCAATCTTTATTCACAAAGGGAAGTTAGAAATTTTAATGTGCAACAGCTTTTACCTGAGATTTGTGGTTACAATTATGTTCTATGTGAATGATATTGTCTGGTTGCTTGTGTCTTGGTATCAGACTGGTTGGTTGGGTCTGTGGGACAGTATCTGGTTGGATGGGTCTCTCTGTGGCCACTGTAGGGTTAGTGGAATCTGTGTGGAGGAGCCTAAATCAAAAACAGAAATTTCTTGACAATAGACAATAGGTGCAGGAGTAGGCCATTCTGCCCTTCAAGCCTGCACCAAAATCCAATATGATCATGGCTGATCATCCTTAATCAGTATCCTGTTCCTGCCTTATCTCCATAACCCTTGATTCCACAATCCTTGAGAGCTCTATCCAACTCTTTCTTAAATGAATCCAGAGACTGGGCCTCCACTGCCCGCTGGGGCAGAGCATTCCACACAGTCACCACTCTCTGGGTGAAGACGTTTCTCCTCATCTCTGTCCTAAATGGTCTACCCCGTATTTTTAAGCTGTGTTCTCTGGTTCGGAACTCACCCATCAGCGAAAACACGTTTCCTGCCTCCAGAGTGTCCAATCCTTTAATAATCTTATATGTCTCAATCAGATCCCCTGTCAGTCTTCTAAACTCAAGGGTATAGAAGCCCAGTCGCTCCAGTCTTTCAGTGTAAGGTAATCCCACCATTCCAGGAATTGACCTCGTGAATCTAAGCTGCACTCCCTCAATAGCCAGAATGTCTTTCCTCAAATTTGGAAACCAGAACTGCACCCAGTACTCCAGGTGTGGTCTCACCAGGGCCCTGTACAGCTGCAGAAGAACCTCTTTGCTTCTATACTCAATCCCTCTTGTTATGAAGGCCAGCATGCTATTAGCCTTCTTCACTACCTGCTGTACCTGCATGCTTACCTTCATTGACTGGTGTACAAGAACACCCAGATCTCTCTGTACTGCCCCTTTACCTAAATTGATTCCATTTAGGTAGTAATCTGCCTTCCTATTCTTGTCATCAAAGTGGATAACCATACATTTATCCACATTAAACTGCATCTGCCATGCATCTGACCTAACTTGTCCAGGTCACCCTGTAACCTCCTAACAACCTCATCACATTTCACCCTGCCACCCAGCTTAGTATAATAGAAAATCAGCAGATCTGGCAGCCTCTATGGAGAGTAAGCACAGTTATTATTTTGAGTTCAAGTGACTCTGTCTGGTTAGTTGGTACCATAGGTTGGGCCCTGGCTGGTTGGTTCCATACGTCGGGCACTGTATGGTTGGTTGGGTCTGTGTGTAGGATGCTGTCTGGTTGGTTCGGTCTGTGTGTGGGATGTTGTCTGGTTGGTTGCATCTGTGTGTAGGATGCTGTCTGGTTGTATCTGTTTGTCAGATGCTGACTGGTTGGTTGGGTCTGAGTGTAGGATGCTGTTTATTTGTTTAGATCTGTGTGTAGGATGCTGTTTAGTTGGTTCGATCTATGTGTGGGATGCTCTGTGGTTGGTTGTACCTGTGTAGGGTGCTGTCTGGTTGGTTGGGTCTGTGTGTAGGATGCTGTCTGTTTGGTTGCATGTGTAGGATGCTGTTTAGTTAGTTAGATCTGTGTGAAGGATGCTGTTTAGTTGGTTAGGTCTGTGTGTGGGATGCTCTGTGGTTGGTTGGGTCTATGTGTGGGATGCTGTCTGGTTGGTTGAGTCTGTGTATAGGATGCTGTCTGGTTGGTTGGGTCTGTGTATAGGATGCTGTCTGGTTGGTTGGGTCTGTGTGTAGGATGCTGTCTGGTTGGTTGGGTGCATGTGTAGGATGCTGTTTAGTTGGTTAGATCTGTGTGAAGGATGCTGTTTAGTTAGTTAGGTCTGTTTATGGGATGCTCTCTGGTTGGTTGGGTGTGTGTGAAGGATGCTGTCTGGTTGGTTAGGTTTGTGTGTGAGATGCTGTCAGGTTGGTTAGGTCTGTGTGTAGGATGCTCTCTGGTTGGGTTTGTGTGTGGGATGCTGTCAGGTTGGTTGAGTTTGTGTGTAGGATGCTGTCTATTTGTTTAGATCTGTGTGTAGGATGCTGCTTAGTTGGTTAGGTCTGTGTGGGATGTTCTGTGGTTGGTTGTGTCTATGTAGGGTGCTGTCTGGTTGAGTGTGTGTGGGATGCTGTCTGGTTGGTTGGATCTATGTGTAGGATGCTGTCTGGTTGTGTCTGTCGGATGCTGACTGGTTTGTAGAGTCTGAGTGTAGGATGCTGTTTATTTGTTTAGATCTGTGCGTAGGATGCTGTTTAGTTGGTTAGGTCTGTGGTTGGTTGTGTCTGTAGGATGCTGTCTGGTTGGTTGGGTCTGTGTGTAGGATGCTGTCTGTTTGGTTGCATGTGTAGGATGCTGTTTAGTTGGTTAGATCTGTGTGAAGGATGCTGTTTAGTTGGTTAGGTCTGTGTGTGAGATGCTCTGTGGTTGGTTGGGTCTGTGTGTAGGATGCTGTCTGGTTGGTTAGGTCTGTGTGTAAGATGCTGTCTGGTTGGGTTTGTGGTGTGGGATGCTGTCAGGTTGGTTAGGTCTGTGTGGGGGATGCTCTTTGGTTGGTTGAGTTTGTGTGTAGGATGCTGTCTGTGTGTGGGATGTTGTCTAATTGGTTGGGTCGTGTGTTGGATGCTGTCTGGTTGGTTGGGTCTGTGTGTAGGATGCTGTCTGGTTGTGTCTGTTTGGATGCTGTCTGGTTTGTAGGGTCTCTGTGTACGATGCTGTTTAGTTGGTTCTGTCTATGTGGGATGCTCTGTGGTTGGTTGTGTCTGTGTGTAGGATGCTCTGTAGTTGGTTGGGTCTGTGTGGGATGCTGTCTGCTTGGTTGTGTCTGTGTGTGGGATGCTGTCTGGTTGGTTGTGTCTGTGTGTGGGATGCTGTCTGGTTGGTTGTGTCTGTGTGTGGGATGCTCTGTAGTTGGTTGGGTCTGTGTGGGATGCTGTCTGCTTGGTTGGGTCTGTGTGGGATGCTGTCTGCTTGGTTGGGTCTGTGTGTGGGATGCTGTCTGCTTGGTTGGGTCTGTGTGTGGGATGCTGTCTGGTTGAGTCTGTGTGTAGGATGCTTTCTGGTTGGTTGGCTGCTTGAATGGGATGCTGTCTGGTTGGTTAGGTCTGTGTGTAGGATGCAGTCTCTTTGGTTCGGTCTGTGTGTAGGATGCAGTCTCTTTGGTTCGGTCTGTGTGTAGGATGCAGTCTCTGGTCCGGTGAGTGTGTGTAGGATGCTGTCTGGTGGGTTGAATCTGTGTGTCGGATGCTCTCTGGTTGTTTGGGTTTGTGTATAGGATGCAGTGTGTTTGGTTGGGATTTATGTGGGATGCTGTCTGGTGGGTTGGGTCTGTGTATAAGAGGCTATCCAGTTGGTTGGATCCATATGTAGGCCCCTGTGATTTGTTGAATCCATGTTTCAATCAACAGTCTGGGAGGGGTTCTCTGGCTAGGGCAGTTCTTATTGTCTGTCTTGTCTGGGATTATAAATTGCAATCTAGTTGATGGATCAATAAAGTTCCGGTCAGTCCAAAAGGCCAGGGCCTTGGCCACATTAGGTCAAGGGTCAGTACATTATACACTGTTGTGTATCCCTTTGGAATCCTCAATGACTACTGATGTTCTCCCTTGTCAGTAACAGTTGTTCTGACTCTGGTACTTGCAGTGCGCAGGTAATTAAAACCAATGCTCCACATGATGTCCCAAAAGTGAAAGTGTTTTATTTAATCACTAAACTTAATCAACATGTTTCTCTTTATTACTGTGATCTGGAGAAAGAGATTTTCATCAGATTCCTTTAATAAACTCAAAACTAATGTGTTTATTAAAGTTAGAAATCACACAATACCAGGTTATAGTCCAATTTGGAAGCACTAGCTTTAGGAGTGCTGCCTCACTACCTGATGAAGGAGCAGCGCTCCGAGAGCTAGTGCTTCCAAATAAACCTGTTGGACTATAACCTGGTGTTGTGATTTTTAACGTTATCCACCCCAGTCCAACACCAGCACCTCCAATTCTTGTTTATTAAACAAATTTACTGTTTAAACAGCTGGCAAAATTGGTTAGCCAGTAAACTATGAATCAGAAAAAAATACTAAATCCCTTTAATTTGCGTACAAACACATTCATACTCGGACAAGACAACACATTTGGCTGTGTCACAAAGCTGAGGTGTTGCTTTTTTGTAAGAATGGAAAATAAAAGTCTAAACAGGGCAGAATATCAAAGGGACTGGTGATATAAATATGCACTTAGACCTCGCCATGGGGTTAATAATGATATAACATGGCAAACCGAGGATTGGGTAGAGGAATAGAATATGCTGAGTTTCATTCATGTTGTAAAGAGGATGTAAGGGCCCTGTAGAGAGTGTGAAATAGATTAACAAGAGTGATAACAGAAATCCAATTTTATGACGATCAAGAATGAATAAATTGGTTTGCTGCATTTTTTTTTCTAAAAGAGAAAGTTAAAGGAGAACCAATTGCAGTTATTTAAAATTATCAAAGGTTTTGAAATGAGTATGGACTGGTGGACTGAATAGCTTTATTGTGTGCAATGTATCTGTTATTATTACATATAACTCAATTTGCAGATACACCTGGGGTCAGAGTATCTTATTTACAATCTCTAATGTATAGACTGAGTAATCAGAGTTATTAAGCTCTGATCAAGGACACTCATAAAGTAGATAAGAGACCAAGATGAGTAGTTGTCATCTATTCAGTAGATGACAGTATTGGTAAATCAGCTCAAAGTTTGTTTCAATAACTAACTGGCCAAGAAGCAGTTGTGATAAGATGAAGAGGTACAGCAGGAATCATCATCTGTTTGAGGGGAGCCATGTCTGAAATCCACACACTCCAACATCTGTCACACACTGAATGGCTGGGGGGTGGGGATGGAGCTAGGAGGTCGGGAGAGGGGTGCAGGAGGCATGAGAAGACCACCTGCTTTTCGCTGCTTCAGAAACTGCAATGGAGATGTTTCCTGACTGAATGGATGAAGCTTTACCCTTGCTGATATTTCCATGATCCCTGCAAAATTATCTTGTTTACAATGTATTGTCCTAGCTCTATGTAGCATCTGCTGATTTAAATAACATGCTTTCACTTTCCTCATCTAAGCAATGAAGTAAATGGTACAAAATTGAAGCTCCAGTGCAGGCCCCTGCGGGACTCCATTTATCGCATCCTGTCAATCACGTAAGACTCATTCTGCATGCTCAGTTTTCTCTGCCTGCCAGCCAGCCAGTGATCTATCCACAAAAATATTTTTTTGCACTTTTATCCTCTGCAATCCAAATATAGTTTGCACTCTCCCCTTTATTCATAGCATGTTAACCCTTCAAAAAATTCCAATAAATTGGTTAAAGGTGGTTTCTCTTAAACGGCCTTGAGCTTTTTTAAGTGCTGAGCTATAGAATCTTTAATGATCGATTTGATCAAGTATGATAGTGCAGCACTCACTCAGTACTCACCCTCTGACAGTGCAGTGCCCCCTCTGTACTGACGATATTGCAACATTTCCTCAGTATTCAGCCTCTGATGCTACAGCACTCTGTCAGGACTGGCAACATTGTAGCATTCCTTCAGTACTAATACTTTGACAGTGCTGTGCTCCCTCAGTACTAACTTTCTGACAGTCCAGTGCTGCCTCAATACTCAGCTTCTGATAGTTCAGAGTCCCCTCAGTACTAACCCTACAACATTTCAGCACTCCCTGATTAGTGACCCTCTGTGCGGTACTGACTCAATACTGACCCTCTGACAATGCAGTACTCTCTACAGACTGTATGATATTACGGCACTTTCAGTAGTAACACTCCAAAAAGTGCAGTTTTTGCATATGGAAATTAATAATTGAAAGAGTTGACATCACACAATAAACTCTGTCCTTTGAGGATGTAAAGTCTTTTCCTGGGAGGAGCTACCCAGTTCCAACCCTTGTTCTAGTTTGGTCTCCAATACAGTGCTAAACCTCCATAGTATGTGTATTTAATCTGAAGGAAGCAGTGGAGTAGTGTAATATCACTGAACTATTAATCCAGAGACCCAAATCTCATGATGATGGATGGTGAAACTAGAATACCATGTCAAATGTTGTAATCACCCAACTGGTTCATTAATGACCTTTAGGCAAGGAAATCTGCCATCCTTACTGAGTCTAGCCACACATAACTCTGGTCTCTCAGCAATGTGGTTGACTTCCCTCTGCATGATCAGGGATGGGCAAGAAATACTGACCCAGTCAGCGACTCCTGTATTCCATGAATGAATAAAGAAAGGTGTTTCAAAGGACTCTTGAAATGCATATGTGATGTAACTAAATTGTAAGAAAACAAAACCTATCTTCTGCAGACCAATGAACTACTTTTCCTACTTGGTATGAGGCATTTAGACTTAACATCAAAAAGAAGGAAGATATTTCAAATGGTTCGGTTGGTACATGACCACAATACATGCCATGTTGATGGAGGAGCGGGATGTAAGCCATATATACCATAGGAACTGCAGGTAGACACCACTATCTTTCTATAATATGTTAATGGCAGTGGTGACCTGAAAAAAATGTTCAAATCTATATAGGCCACAGCTATTTGAGGAGAGGGAAGAAGAAAAAGGGATCCTATCAAGAAGCTGTGGGTGTATCATTAAATATTCAGCAGCTCCAAATCACGGAGCTGGTCAGCTACTGCGAATGCAGCAGTTAAACAGGCTATAGAAACAGGGCAGGGCTAAGCCTGTTTGTAGGAACTCAATGCAATAATGAAAGATAGTGTAAAGTGTCTTCAGCCTACGAAGAGTCTTAACAGTGCTAGAACGGAAATGTTGTTGACACCCAAATTCAATCAAGTCCCTTAGAGGTAAAATGAAAATTCAGATATTAAAAAAAAAATTCTAGGCTGAGAAGTTTGACATTTTAAAGCACTTTTTTTTGAGCAAGCAGAATTGTTTAAAAATGTCAGAAAAATCTGCTAAAATAATGTTTGGAAAGCCTCATTCATCAAGAAATCATTAAACCAATAGTCAAAATAGCTTAGAGTGAAATGGCAACTGCTACTGAAGAATTTTGTTAAAATGACTAATTGTTGAACAGCTAAAAACATTTGTAAAGACGTGAAAACATATCATTAACAATAATGGCATAAACCTGGACCCTCAGAAAACAAAGGGCAGTCGAAAAGTTTCTTATTTCAAAGTCAGTACATAACTAAAGCAAAGTCTTGAAGAATGGTAAAACAGTTACAAAAATGGTTATCCCATTTGTCAAACATCACTGAACACATGAGGCACTGCTCAAAAAGTCTTAAGGATTATGTTAGGACGCACATTATGAAGAGGCCTTGCGAAAGATCAGAAATATGCTGATTTCTGCAGATGTCTTAGCCCATTTTAAACCATCATTCCTGACTGTTATTGCTTTGGATGCCTTGGCAACAGGTATTAGAGCAGTTTTTAACTGGAACAATATAGTAGCTGGCATGCGATACGTCCCGAGTGTTATCTAATAATGGAATCTCTGCATAGTTGTTGAATAGGAATTTATTTCAGTTATTTTGGGCCTGAGAGAGATTTTCAGATTTCCCCCAGAGTAGCACATTTCTGATTGAGATTAATCATAAATCATTGCTGTCCTGTCAAATGAAAAAGCAAGGTGCATCCATGAGCGTGCATGTGAGACTAAAGGGAAGGAAAGTTATGGATATCAGCAGCTGCCCTCTCTAAAATAATGGTCGACAATCCAAGGGGCAGTGATGGCCTCATGGTACCATTGATAGGCTGTTAATCCAGAGACCCCACACCCCCAGGTAATGTTCTGGGGATCTGTGTTCAAATCGTAACATGGCAGATGGTGGAATTTGAGTTCAACAAAACAAAAAGTCTGTAATTAAGGGTCTGATGATGACCATGAAACAACTAGTGATTGTTGGAAAAGTCCCATCTAGTTTACTAACATCCCTCAAGGAAGAAAACAGCTGTTGCCTGATTTGGCTTAAATATGACTCCAGACCTACAGCAATGTGGTTGACTTTTAACTGCATTCAGGGCAATTAGGAATGGGTAAGATGAATGAATTAATCTTATGCCAGTGGATAAATAATTTACTAGCGAACTCAATTCATACACTCAGGCAGCAAAAATGCCATCAAAAGCAACACAAAGCTTGACCTCATCAGAGTGGAACAGGAAAAAGATCCTGAATGTCTCGTCAAACTTCACTGCAGTATGGAATGCTAACCAGAAAAGCAATCGACAATGTGTACTGATAAACTCAGTATCTCTCCTTCACTTTGAAGCAATATCGTGAATAAGGGACATCGTGGACATTGAAATGTAAAGATAGAGCTTAAGTTTCAGTGTGTCCAGGAATCATTTAACAGATAGAAGGTCTAACAACTGATTATCAGACACGTTTTTCAAAGCCACAGGGAAAAGAGAACTATTGACCCACAACCTTCCCTGTCTAACCATGGGAAGATGTAAAGACTGACCCATTTGTGTTTGAAGATCACCATTATCTGATTATTGTCAACTATTTCTCTCAATGCATCAAAGTAATCATCTTTTACCATTGCAGATGCTGTCGTTATAGTCCGACATGAAATCTTTGACAGTCATGGCATCTTAGATGGACAAAGATTAAAAAAAAATAAGGAAAGCAGACATCGAGAGGAGTGTCTACAGATCCCTAAACAGTAGCCACACTCTGGAAAGGCAACAAATAAGAGGAGCATGTAAACATAATCAAGCAATAATTATCATTGAATCCCTAGTGTGGAAGCAAGCCATTCAGCCCATTGAGTCTACACTGATCCCCTGAAAAGCATCCCAACCTCCCCTGCCCCCCCCCCCCCCCCCCCCCCCCCAACCCTATCTCTCTCACCCTGCATTTCCCCATGGTTAATCCATCTATCTTGAACATCCCTGGACACTGTGAGTAATTTAGCATGGTCAGTCCACCAAATGTGCATATTTTTGGACTGTCGGAAGAAACCAGAGCACCTGGAGGAAACCCAGGCAGACATGTCAAGAATGTGCAAATTCCCAACAGTCACCCGAGGCTGGAATCAAGCTGGGTCCCTGGCACTGCTGAGGCTGAGCCACTGCTGTCTAATTATGGGTGCTTTTAATCTTTGTGTTGATTTGGTTAATCAAATTGGAACATGTAGGTGCAACCACAAATCCGTCAAGTGCATTAGGGATGGGTGTGCTCGAACAATATGTCATGGAGTCAACCAAGGAGTAGGCTATCTTGTGTTTGGTAACGGGTATTGAGGGAGGTTTAATAACTGATCTCCCAGAAGTAGTGAGCGTAACATAATAAAATTTAATATTCCATTTGAGAGTGAGAAACTTGAGGTAGCTAAAGAGAACTGGGTGGATAGATTAGAAGGAATTTGAGCAAGCAGTAGCAGACATTTAAAGTGGTAATTCATAACTTTCAATAAAAATATATCCCATTAAGGAAGGAAGTTTCTAAAAGAGGGTTAACCAGCCATGACTAACCAAGCAAGTTAAAGGAAGTATTAAGTTGAAAGAAAAAGCATGCAAGGAGGCCAAGGTCAGTGATAGCCCTGAAGACTGAGATGAATTGAGTATCCAGTAAAGGAGGCGATGAAAGGTAATGAACACAGAGAAAATAAATTACGAGAGAAAACTAGTAAGGAAGATAACATTTGACAATAAAAGCATGTTTGAATATATGAAAAGAAAGAGAGAGGTCAAAGTGAACAGAGGCATCTTAAGAAATGAATCTGGGAAGACAGTCTGGAGAACATGAAAATAGCAGAGGAGTTAAACATATTTTGGATTAGTCTTTACAGTCGAAGATACTTCAAACATTCTATTAATATTAAAGAATCCAGGGGTGGAATTAATTGCTTTCACTGTCACCAAAAAGATAGTATTAAATAAACTAATGGGGCTAAAGGCAGATAAGCATCCTGGTCCTGATAGCATGCATCCTAGGATCATAATAGTGGTAGCTACAGAAATAGTGCATGCATTGTTGTAATTTTCCAAAAATCATTGAATTCTGGAGAAGTACCAGAGGATTGGAAAATGACTAATATAACGATCCTATTCAAAGAGGAAGTGAGGCATGAAGCAGTGGGCTGATTAGGCCAATCAGTTGTTGGAAAAGTATTGGAATGAAGTAATAGCAGAACATGTGGAAAATCTTAATCTAATCAAGCAGAGTCTGCATGACTTCATGAAAGGAAAATCGTACCTGACTAATGTTAAAGTTTTCCAAGGAAGTCTCAACCAGAGTGAGTTGAGGAAAACCAGGAGATGTGTAGCATGTTGGACTCCCAGAAGGTTTTTATTAAGGTACCTCAAAAGGTTAGGTCATAAGATAAGAGCCCACAGTAGTGGAGTAGTGTATTGACCTGGATAAAGAATTGGCTAAAGGGTTCTTTTTCAGGGGTTTGGTGACTTCTCACCAGTGGGGGTCTACAGGGATCAGTGCTGGGACCATTACTGTTTCCAATATCAATTACTGACTTGGAGGAAGGAATTCAATGTACTGTAGCCAAATTTATAGATAACACAAAAATTGGTGGAAAGGTAGCTTGTTAGAGGGATGCAAGCACTTAAGTCAAAGATAGGAAACGTATGTGGGAAAAAGTTGACAGATGAAGTATTATGTGGGAAAATGTAAGATTGTTCATTTTGAAATGGAAAACAAAAGAACTACTATTTAAATCGAGAAAAACTGCAGAAAGCTGAATCACAAAGAGACTCGGGGGTACTTGTGCACAAAACACAGAAGGATCGCCCACAGGTGCCGTAGGTTATCAGGACGCAAAATGGAATGTTGGCTCTTATTTCAAGGGGGTTAAAATATAACAGTAGGGCCATCTTCCAACAATTGCATAAGGTGCTAGTGAGACCACATCTAGAGTCTTGTGAACAGTTTTATCCTCTTATTTAAGGAAAGGTATTATTTCATTGAAGAGAGTTCAGGGAAGGTTTACTCAGGTGATTCCTGGTGTGAAGTGATTGTCTTATGCGCAAAGCCCTAAACAGATTGGGATCCAACTTACTGGAGTTTCGAAGAATGAGAGGTGATCTCAGTGAAACATGCAGGATTTTTAACGAGTTTGACATAGTAAATGCTGAGAGGATATTTCCCCTCATGGGAGAGTCTAGGATCAGAGGACATAGTGTTATGAAGTTGAAGGTGTGTACTGTACCTTCAAGAGAGTGAAGGCTGTTTTGGCAGTGAGAGTTTGCGGGCAATTGTCTCAGTGTACTGGAAAATTGAAAACATAATATTTAGCTGTGAAACAAGTGTCTGGGTTTTGGTTGCTATGTTTTCACAACAGTTCAAATTTAACCAATCAGTTTAAATTATGCCCCAGGATATTAAAACCCAATTGAATTTTGAATTTTACTGTTTTGACAACATTTAACCAATGACATGATCCAATGTTTTGAGTATAAGTAACCCGGCATTTTTGAGAGTTAGCCAGAGAGAGAGTTACCTGTCATCTAGAGTGAGAGAGACTGTCATTCAAAACGCCCTCTATCAAAGGTAACTTTTTCATATGAAAACATATTTGCAGCAAAAGACCAAAGACAACCCAGAGAGATCTACAGCCAGAGGAAGGCAGACACCAATGACGACAGCCACTTTTGAAAATTAAGTTGACATAATTTTAATAGGGGCTTTTATTGGATCAGTATATTGTTATTGAGTTGGAGCTGGATAATAAATCATTAAGAGAAAGGAAGCTCAGAATTGTAAATAGTTGTTGTTTAATGTTCACTTTTAGAGTTAGAGAATAAATTGATTTTTTTTTCTTTAAATAGTGGAATTTGGGAGTTCTCTGTCACTGAAGAGGCGAGGTGAGCTTTTCTGGGTGTTTAATTAGCAGAAGGCTTCGCTGCCGTGTCATAACAATAGTGTCAAAAAGAATTGAAGATGAAGAGGAATTTCTTCTCTCAATGGGGTGAGAACCTTTGAAACTCCTTACCACAAAGGACTGTGGAGGCAGAGTCCTTGTGTATAATTAAGGCTGAGACCAGATAATTCTCGATCAGTTGGGAAAATCAAGGATTAAAAGGAAAGGGCAGGAACATTGACATGAAAAATGTTGGATCGGACATGATCCTCTATTTTATGGCAGTGCAGGCTTGGGGGGTGAATGGCCTTCTTCTTTTCCCATTTTTTCTGGCTTTATGTAATTTTATCCAAAAATGGCCCCCAAATTGCCACTGAGACATTTGAGAATGTTGCAATGATTTCGGGGTTCCAACATTCATCCTCGGTTGAATGGAGGAGTGAATGTATTTTGAGTCCAAACAATGAAAAGAAGCTGTGCTAAGCTGCAGCTGCATTGCACTTCATCTCACTGTCAGAACAATTAATGTGGAGAAAACAAATCACTCAGCTCCCCAACTTCTGAAAGGGCGTGACTCCACAAATGAGTCTCGTGGATTTACAAAATGTTGACAGGAAGAACAGAAATTTCATTCACAACTACAATATAACAAAATAAAAATGCTGTAAATCTGAAACAGAAACAACTTGCTGGAGAAACTCAGTAGGTCTGGCAGCATTTGTGGAACAGAGTTAATGTTTCAGGACCAGTGACCCTTCCTCAAAACTGACTTCAGAATTGAACTTATTAAATAAATATGGGTTTTTTAAACCTCCTTTAACTTCTCAGCCTAGATTGTTTTCTTCATGAAAAGTATTTTCATCTTTCCTCTCAAGGGCTTAGTTTGGGTCTGAACAGCTTTCTCCTGGATACATAATTCAGATCTTTTTTCCCTTTTCGCACTGTTGAGACTCTCTGTAGTCTGTACAAGCTTTATAGTATTTTTCACTCTAGTTGCTTTAAGTTCCTTCAGACAGACTTAGCACTGGCATTGTTTTGCAGCCTGTTAAAATTGTTTTTAAATTGTCTCTTCTAGTGCCACACCTTTTGACTCAAAATTGTTTTTAAATCAGCCTGTTCAGAGATATTATGGCAGAGCTCTGAACAGGGAGGACTTGTATCCAGGGCTCCTTGCTCAAATATAAGGATATGACCACTGTGCCACACAAATTTCTTGCAGCTTATTTAACTGCTGTCTGCTGCATTCACAGTAGCTGACTGGCTCTGTGAGATTTGGAACTGCTAAATATTTAATGATACACCCAGTTTTTTGACTGGATAGTTTTCTTCCTCAATAACTGTGGCTTTTGTAGGTCTAAAAATTTCCTTAGAAAATCACCAGCATCCATATATTGTACAAGGCAGTGGTGTCCCTTGCAGTTTCTGTGGAATATGAGGCTAAATTCACCCCTCCGTCAATATGGCATACATTGTGATCATGGTTAAAAATCACACAACACCAGGTTATAGTCCAACAGGTTTAATTGGAAGCACACTAGCTTTCGGAGCGATGCTCCTTCATCAGGTGATTGTGGAGGGCTCGATCGTAACACAGAATTTATAGCAAAAATTTGCAGTGTGATGTAACTGAAATTATACATTGAAGAATTGATTGTCTGTTAAGCCTTTCATCTGTTAGAATACAGTGATAGTTTCACTTCTTTCATGTGTAAATCACAAAACCCTTTTTTTAAAGTTGCATTCTCGGGTTAGCTGTTAACAATGATGATAGCTAGACAATATGTTGAAGGTGTTAGCTCCCTGTGTTCTCTGTCTATGACCTGATGTTTAGATTGATTCCAATCTAAAAAGTGAAATAA
The DNA here is from genome assembly GCF_037043375.1 of Chiloscyllium plagiosum. Classification (NCBI taxonomy): domain Eukaryota; kingdom Metazoa; phylum Chordata; class Chondrichthyes; order Orectolobiformes; family Hemiscylliidae; genus Chiloscyllium; species Chiloscyllium plagiosum. The sequence continues at coordinate 71,937,575 of NW_028270154.1, read as the reverse complement.
CAGAGTTTTACATAAATTCATGCAGTTTTTGAGCTCAGAGTTCGACATGAATCTATGTGGTTTTTGAGCAAAGTGCAATGTAACTCTGAAAGTACCAAAAAAAATTCACCACACACAATATATACGTGTGCATGTGGGTCTTTGTCTGTCTGTGTGTGTGTCTGTCTGGGGTGGGGGTTGTGAGTGTGAGAAAGTGTGTGTGTGTGTGTGTGTGTGTGTGTGTAGTGAGTCCAGAGTGTCTTAAGTCTGTGAGGGGGTGCATGTGTGGGAGTCTGTGTGTCTATAAGGGTGTGTGTGGGTGTCTGTGTCCATGTGCATGTGAGAGTGTGTGTGTGTGTAGGAATATCTGTGTGTGTGTGTGTAGTGCAATGGTGATCACCTGTAATGTGACATGAACCCAAGGTCCCGGTTGAGGCCCTCTCTATGGGTACCGAACTTAGCTATCAGCCTCTGCTCGGCCACTTTCCTCTGCTGCCTGTCCCGAAGTCCACCTTGAAGGATGGTCACCCGAAGGTCCGAGGCTGAATGTCCTGGACCACTGAAGTGTTCCCCAACTGGGAGGGAACCCTCCTGTCTGTTGATTGTTGTGCGGTGCCCATTCATCCGTTGTCGTAGTCTCAAAACCATCTCAGATGCCTTGGATAGATTAGATTAGATTAGATTACAGTGTGGAAACAGGCCCTTTGGCCCAACAAGTCCACTCCGACCCGCCGAAGCGCAACCCACCCATACCCCTACATTTACCCCTTACCTAACACTACGTGCAATTTAGCATGGCCAATTCACCTGACCTGCACATCTTTGGACTGTGGGAGGAAACCGGAGCACCCGGAGGAAACCCACGCAGACACGGGGAGAACGTGCAAACTCCATAGTCAGTCGCCTGAGGCGGGAATTGAACCCGGTCTCCAGCGCTGTGAGGCAGCAGTGCTAACCACTGTGCCACCATGCCGCCCACTAATTCACTACCACTAATCCTTCTTTTAGGTATTTGTGGCAATACCAAGTAGGGAAGGATGTGCAGATGACAGACCTGATTTTGTTAAACAATATAGTTACATCATGCCTGTCTTTCTTTATTCATTCATGGGATTTGAGCAACTGGCTGAGCCAGTATTTCTTGCCCATCCCTAAATGAACAAATAGTGAACCCCGCTGCTATGTGGGTGTGGAGTTACATGGGGCAAGACTAGGTAAGGGTGGCAGATTTCCTTCCTTAAAGGGTGTTAATGAACTGGGTGGATGATAACAACAATTGACATGGTCACCATTAGCCCAGCTGCAGCTTCTAGATTTTTTATTGAATTCAGGTTTCACCATCTGTGGGATTTGAATCCAAGTCTTTAGTTAGATTACTTACAGTGTGAAAACAGGCCCTTCGGCCTAACAAGTCCACACCGACGCGCAACCCACCCAGACCCATTCCCCTACATGTACCCCTTCACCTAACACTGCGGGCAATTTAGCGTGGCCAATTCACCTAACCTGCACGTTTTGTTTTGTTTTGGACTGTGGGAGGAAACTGGAGCACCCGGAGGAAACCCACGCAGGCACGGGGAGAATGTGCAAACTCCACACAGTCCCCTGAGGTGGGAATTGAACCCGGGTCTCTGGCGCTGTGAGGCAGCAGTGCTGACCACTGAGCTGCCGGCTGAACATAAGCCTGAGTCTCTGGATTAATAAAGTCAAAGGTCACAAGACACCAGGTTATAGTCTAATAGGTCTATTTGAAATTATGGGCTGATGAAGGGACAGCACACAGAAAGCTTGTGATTTCAAATAAACCTGTTGGATGTCATGTGATGTCATGTGACTTTTGGTCTTGCTCACCCCAGTCCAACACCAGTACCTCCAAATCTGGATTAATTCAGTGATATTGCACTACTCCACCATCTCCTTAAGAGTAAATACACAATATTATAATACACAGATTTAGCACCATATTGGAAACCAACTGAACTAGAACTAGAACTCCTTCTTTAGAGACTGCAACTTCCCTTCCTATGTGGTTAAAGATGCCCTCCAATGCATCTCATCCACATCCCGCACCTCCGCCCTCAGACCCCACCCCTCCAACCATAACAAGGACAGAACCCCCCTGGTGCTAACCTTCCACCCTACCAACCTTCGCATAAACCAAATCATCCGCCGACATTTCCGCCACCTCCAAACGGACCCCACCACCAGGGATATATTTCCCTTTCCACCTTCCGCAAAGACCATTCCCTCCGTGTCTACCTGGTCAGGTCCACGCCCCCCTACAACCCTCCTATCCTGGCACCTTCCCCTGCCACCGCAGGAATTGCAAACCCTGCGCCCACACCTCCTCCCTCACCTCCATCCAAGGCCCTAAAGGAGCCTTCCACATCAATCAAAGTTTTACCTGCACATCCACCAATATCATTTATTGTATCTGTCGCTCCCAATGCGGTCTCCTCTACATTGGGGAGACTGGACGCCTCCTAGCAGAGCGCTTGAGGGAACATCTCTGGTACACCCACACCAATCAACCACACCACCCTATGGCCCAACATTTCAACTCCCCCCTCCCACTCTGCCGAGGACACGGAGGTCCTGGGCCTCCTTCACCGCCGCTCCTTCATCACCCAACGCCTGGAGGAAGAACGCCACATCTTCCGCCTTGGAACACTTTAACCCCAGCGCATCAATGTGGACTTCAACAGTTTCCTCATTTCCCCTTCCCCCACCTCACCCCAGTTCCAAACTTCCAGCTCAGCACTGTCCCCATGTGATGTCATGTGACTTTTGGTCATGCTCACCCCAGTCCAACACCAGTACCTCCAAATCTGGATTAATTTAATGATATTGCACTACCTGTCCTACCTGTCTATCTTCTTTTCCACCTATCCACTCCACCCTCCTCTCTGACCTATCACCTTCATCCCCTCCCCCACTCACCTATTGGACTCTATGATACTTTTTCCCCACCCCCACCCTCCTCTCATTTATCTCTCCACCCTTCAGGCATTCTGCCTGTATTCCTGATGAAGGGCTTTTGCCCGAAACGTCAATTTTACTGCTCCTCAGATGTTGCCTGAACTGCTGTGCTTTTCCAGCACCACTAATCCAGAATCTGGTTTCCAGCATCTGCAGTCATTGTTTTTACCAGCTAGAACTTGGGTTGGAACAGGGTAGCTTCTCCCAGAGAAACAAAAATCTATATTCTCAATGACAGAGTTTATCTTACAATGTCAGTTCTGAAGAAGGTTCACTGGATACAAAAAGTTGACTCTGCTTTCTGTCGACAGATGCTGCCACACTGCTGAGTTTCTCTAGCAATTTCTGTTTTGTTTTGGACCAACTGCAAAAGATATTTTGCTCCAAAACCTTGCCAGGTCAGGAGCAAGGTTACAGTGTAGATTATGGATCTTAAGGATTGTGCAATCATTCAACATATACCAAATCAGCGATAGTCACATCTCATTAACACCACAGTAAGAATGTTGCTTTGTAACCACAGATGCTTTGCTTTATAAAAGAATGATAAGCATTACTGCTGCAGTTGGATGAACCTAATAAACAGAACCAAAAGCCTGAGAAGCCACCATCAACTCAACCGCAAGACCAGGAGAAAGTGAGGACTGCAGATGCTGGAGATCAGATTTAAAAAGTGTGTCGCTGGAAAAGCACAGCTGCTCAGGCAGCATCTAAGGAGCAGTAGAGTTGACATTTCGAGCATAAGCTTTTCATCGGGAATGTCAGTCGACTCTCCTCAGATGCTGCCTGACAAGCTGTGCTTTTCCAGCACCACCCTATTTGACTCAACTACAAGACCAACAACTAAATTAAGTATCCACAAATGACCAAAGAATCAGACCTCCCTGTCCAACGTATACTTGATCAGGAAGGAAAGTTGAGTTCCAGATTGGCCACAGTGATAAAGCCAGAGACTTGAATGAGCTAGAATTATGGTTAACGTACTTGAATCGTTTGAATCAACTGCATTTTTTAAAAAAATCATGAACCAGAAAATAAATTTGGGGAAGGGGAGATGTTACATATGGGAGAGAGTCCCTAAGAGGAGACCAAATCTAATGCCAGTTTTTACTCTTTGATAAGAGAACCAAAACTCTTCATAATGCTCCAGCTGTGTCTGTTCAGTGTCTTGTGTAGTTTTAGCATATGCATGCACAAAGACTCCCAAATCCCTCTGTGCTGCAGATTCCTGCAGACTTTCTCCATTCAAATAATACTCAGCTCCTCAATTCTTCCCACCAAAGTGCATAATCTCACATTTTCCTCACACTACATTCCATTTGCCAAGTTTTTGCTACTCACTTAGCCTGGCTATATCGCTCTGCAGATTCCTTATATCATCCTCACCACTTGCCTTCCCACCTATTTTTGTGTCATCCTCAAACCTAGCTATAGTACATTCACTTCCCTCATCAAAATCATTAATGAGTATTATGAAAGAGTTGTGGCCCCAGCACTGATCCCTGTGGTGCTCCATTGGTCACAGGTTGCTATCCTGAAAATACCCCCTGATCCCAACTCTCTGTCATCTATTAGTTAGCCAATCCTTGACCTACTCTAATATACAAGCCCATACACAATGTGCTCTTATTATGTACAGTACTTTATCAAATGCTTTTTGGAAATCAAAATGTATTCTATCCACTGATTCCCCTTTGTCTCCTGAAAGAACTGCAATAAATGTATCAGGCATGATTTACCCTTCACAAAGCCATACTCTGCTTGATCATTTCATTTTTACATGCTGTGTTGTTATATTCCTTAGTGTACTTTTTTCTCAGTCACAGATACTTAGCTCCTTTCAAAGTCTCCCTTTTAGCTCAGCTGTAATGTAACTAGCAATTAGGTGGTATGTAATAAATGTAATCTGCTAACTCTCAACATTTGCTCAGAATTTCATGTGGGCATCCCTTCCAAATGGCAGCTGTAATTTAGACTAAAACCAATAAAAAGAATTGATGGCAAGGAGTCTGCCCAAGGCATCCCAGATGATTCTATTAGTCACAATGACAACAGATACTATGCTGGCAGTGCTGGGATTCAATAATATACTGTGTGGTCATCCCTCAGTACTGACCAACCAACAGCACAGTGCACCCACAGTACTAACTCTTCAATACTGACAGTCTGACAGTGCAGTACTTCCTCACACTGAATCTGATACTGCAGCACTCCCTCAGTACTGACACTCCAACAATACAGCATTCCCTCAGCACTGACATTCCAACTATATGTCACTCCCTCAGTACTGACCCTCCAACAGTGCAGAATTCCCTCAGCACTGTCCCTCCAACAGTGTGACAATCCCTCAGTATTGATCCTCGGGGAGTGCAGCACTCTCTCAACTGGTTGTACATTTTGGAAAAGCAAATCAAAGCAGGACATGTGCACTTTATGGTAAGGTCCTAGGGAGTGTTGCTGAACAAAGAGACCTTGGAGTGCAGGTTCATTGCTCCTTGAAAGTAGAGTCGCAGGTAGATGGGATAGTGAAGAAGATGTTTGGTATGTTTTCCTTTATTGGTCAGAGTATTGAGTACAGGAGTTGGGACATCTTGGTACAGAACATTGGTTAGGCATTGCTGGAATATTGTGTGCAATTCTGGTCTCCTTCGAATAGGAAAGATTCTGTGAAACTTGAAAGGGTTCAGAAAAGATTTACAAGGATGTTGCCAGAGTTGGAGGATTTGAGCTATAGGGAGAGGCTGAATAGGCTGGGGCTGTTTTCCCTGGAACGTCGGTGGCTGAGGGGTGACCTTTTAGTGGTTTATAAAATCATGAGAGGCATTGATAGGATAAATAGACAAAGTCTTTTCCCTGGGTGGGGGAGTCCAGAATTAGAGCGCATAAGTTTAGAGCGAGAGGGGAAAACTTTAAAAGGGACCTAAGGGATAACTTTTTCAAGCAGAGGGTGGTGCATGTGTGGATTGAGCTGCCAAAGAAAGTGGTGGAGGCTAGTACAATTACAACATTGAAAAGGCATCTGGATAGATATATGAATAGGAATGGTTTAGACAGATATGGGCCAAGTGCTGGCAAATGGGGCTAAATTTGGCTGTGATATCTGGTCAGCATAGACAAGTTGCATCAATGTGTTTGTTTCCGTGCTGTATATCTCTATGACCCTCTGAAGTACAGCTTTCCCTCAGTACCAATCCCCTGACAGTGCACCGCGCTTTCTGTAATGAACCTCTATACATGCAACACTCTCTTCATTCTGAGCATATGACAGCATAGCACTTGTTTAGCACTGAATGTCTGATAATTCAGCTTTCCCATAGTACTTACTCTGCGAGAGTGTGGAAACCCTCAGTACTGAGCCTCAGGCAGCGCTTCCTCAGTCTTGCCTGCCAACATTTCCTCTGTACTGATATTCCAACAGCATACCATTCTCCCAGTACTGACAAACTGACACTGCAACATTTCCTCAGTACTGACCCTCTGACAGCGTGGTACACGCTCAGTGCTGATCATCTGACAGTACAGTACATTTTCACTACTGATCCTCCAACACTACAGTGCTTCCTCAGCACTGATCCCCTGACAGAACCACACTTCTGCAGCATTGACCATCCAACAGTGCCACACTCCCTTAGTATTGATCCTTTGATAGAGCAGCAGTTCCTTATTACTGACCTCTTCACAGTGCAGCACTCCCTCAGTATTTTGCCCCTAACAGAGTAGCACTCCCTCAGCACTGATGCTCTGCCAGAGCAGCACTCCCTCAGTTCTGACCCTCGAACTGTGCAGCATTCCCTCTGTAATGACCCTCTGACAGCGCAGCACTTCCTTCAGTAGTGACCCTCTGACAGTACAGAGCTTCTACAGCACTGATCCTGACAATGTGGCACTCCCTCAATGCTGACTGTCCCAGTCCTCAGTACTGAAGCACCAACAATGCAACATTCCCTTGTACTGACCAATCAACAGTGTAGCACTTCCTCAGTATTGACTCATTGACAGTGCATCACTCCCTCAGTTATAACCATCTGACAGTGCATCACTCCCTCAGTTATGACCATCTGACAGTGCAGCACTTCCTCAGTATTGACTCATTGACAGTGCATCACTCCCTCAGTTATGACCATCTGACAGTGCGGCACTCCCTCAGATACTGACCATATGTCACCATAGAACTAACCTAGTCTAACAGTGCAGCTTTATGCCAGTACTGACTTTCTGACAGTGTAGCCACTGAGCTTCCAGAAGAGCACCACTTTCTCAGTGCTCACCCCCAACAGTTCATCATTCTTTCCGTACTGACGCTCCGATTATGTAGCATTCTTTCAGTACTGACAAGACTGATACTGCAACAATTCCTCAGTATTGACCTTCCAAACTGCAGCACTCTCTAGTACTGACTCTCAGGTATTGCAGTATTCACATACTACTGAATCTCTGACAATGCCATTTTCCTTCAGTACTGACCCTCCAATAGTGTGGGACACCCTCAGTACTGAGTATCAGACAGGACAGCACTTCTTCAGTATTAACTTTCTGACAGTACAGCACTCCCTCAGTACTGACCCTCTGTCAGTGCAGTACTCCGTCAGTACAGAACCTCAAAGTTTGTACCATGACAAAGTCTTTTCAATGGATGCCCACTTTGAAGAAGTTCTCTGCCTCCCTAAGACGTGAGTCCCTTTCTCACTGAGACAGTGCTGTGACCTCTTCAACCCTTCAGCTCTTCCAGCTGCCAACCGCCTTCATTCCTCCCATCGACCAACCAAGTAGTACCCACCACCTGTATTCACCTATCCTTACCTCATCACTCCGCCTCTCTCTGCATAACCCTTCCCCACCTACCTTTATGTGGAGCTCCTCTTACCCCCACCTTCATTCCTGAAGAAAGATTATAACCCAAACGTCGACTTCTCCACCTCCTGATGCTACCTGGCTTGCTGTGTTGTTCCAGGCTCCTGCTTGTCTGCTTTGGATTCCAGCATCTGCAGTATTTTTGCCCTTATCAGAGCAGCATTCAGTAGTTGCTGATAAACTGATGTCGAAGAATCATGCACAAATGGAGCTTTGGTTGACAACAAGTAGCTGATTGGTCTGTGGACTTGTGACAATGACAAAGGTCCTCTCCTTGTCAATAGCTAGATGATTGGTTCTCATGTAGCTGAACTGCTTGGGTCTGTGAAGAAGATACAGAGAAGCATCTACTGTTCTGAGACTCACTCTCTGCTCTGCGCTGTATGCCACTTTAAGCCAGAACAAAAAGTCAAACTTACTTTCTGCAGTTGATGTTAAGCTATGATATTTAATTACTGAACCAAAAAGCTTTTATAAGTGAACAAACCACCTGTGCCTCTAGCAAACCAGCAGTAGCATCTGAGAAGGACAGTGGGAAAGCAGCATTCTGACCACCACAAGAATCATAAGAATTGTCTCTTGTGAATGAGAACCACTGAAGTGTGTGTGTGTCTGCGTATGTCTGTGCCTGTGGATGTATTTGAAAGGGGATTAGAGTTTTAATTAGTGTTTTTTGCCAATGGTTTATAAATGTATATCTGTAATTAGAATTAATTTACTTGTAAAAAGTAGTAATTCTAATTAAGTACAGAAACCTGATCAGTGCTTTCTGTCAACTTGGGTCTGAAAGTCAGGTGAACTCGGCAATTTTCTGAACTTTAAAAACCTTTAACTTAGAATCATAGAGATATACAGCACGGAAACAGGCCTCTCGGTCCAACTTGTCCATGTCGGCCAGATGTTCTAATTTAATCTAGTCCCATTTGCCAGCATTTGACTCATATCCCTTTAAAACCTGCCTATTGATATACCCATCCAGATGCCTTTTGAATGTTGCAATTATACCAGCCTCCACCACTTCCTGTGGTAGCTCATTCCATAATACACACACCACCCTCTGCATGAAAAGGTTGTCCCTTAAATCCCTGTTATATCTTTCCCCACTCATTTCAATCCTATGCCCTCTAGTTTAGGACTCCGCCATCCCTGGGAAAAAACCTTGTCTATTTAACCTATCCATGCCTCTCATGATTTTGTAAACCTCTATAAGGCCACCCCTCAGCTCCTGATGCTCCAGGAAAAATAGCCCCAGCCTGTTCAGCCTCTCCCTATAGCTCAAACCCTCCAATTCTGGCAACATCTTTGTATATCTTTTCTGAACCCTTTTAAGTTTCATAACATTCTTCCTATATCAGGGAAACCAGAATTGTACACTAATGTTCTGTACACGTGCAACATGACCTCCCAACTCCTGTAATCAATGCTCTGACCAATAAAGGCAAGCATGCCAACGCCTTCTTCATTATCCAGTTTACCTGCGACTCCACTTTCAAGGAACTATGAACCTGCACTCCAAGATCTCTTTGTTCAGCAACACTCCCCAGGACCTTACCATTAAATGTATAAATCCTGGCCTTTCCAAAGTGCAGCTCCTCGCATCTATCTAAATTAAACTCCATCTGCCACTCCTTGGCCCATTTGCCCAACTGATGAAGGTCCCTTTATAATCTGAGATAACCTTTGTCGCTGTCCATTACACCTCCAATTTTGACGTCATCTGTAAGCTTACTAACCATATCTCCTATGTTTACATCCAACTCATTTAGAAAAATAACAAAAAGCAGTGGACCCAGCATTGATTCTTGTGGCACAAGGATCTAGTTTGAAAAACAACTCTCCACCACGACCTTCTGTCTTCTACCTTTGAGCCAGTTCTGTATCCAAATGGCTAATTCTCCCTGTATTCCATGAGATCTAACCTTGCTAATCAGTGTATCATGCTGAACCTTGTCAAATGCCTTTCTGAAGTCCAAATAGATCACATCCACTGCTCTTCCCTCATCAAACCTCTTTGTTAAATCTTCAAAAAATTCAATCAAGTTAGTGAGACATGATTTCCCATGCATAAAGGTATGTTAGCTATCCCTAATCAGTCCTTGCCTTTCCAGATACATGTAGTTCCTGTCCCTCAGGATTCCATCCAACAACTTGCCCATCACTGATGTCAGGCTCATCGGTCTATGGTTCCCTGGCTTTTCCTTACCACCTTTCTTAGCCAATCTCCAGCCTTCCAGCACCTCACATGTGACTATCAATGCTAGAAATATCTCAGCAAAGGGCCCATCAATCACTTCCCTAGCTTCCCATAGAGTTCTAGGGTATACCTGATCAGGTCCTGGAGTCGCAGGTAAACTGGATAGTGAAGGAGGCGTTGGCATGCTTGCCTTTATTGGTCAGAGCATTGAGTACAGGAGTTGGGAGGTCATGTTGCACGTGTACAGAACATTAGTGTTCAATTCTGGTTTCCCTGCTATAGGAAGAATGTTATGAAACTTGAACTTTTATGCATTTAATACATCCAGTATCTCCTCCTCTGTAATATGGACATTTTTCAAGATGTCAGTATTTATTTCCCCATGTCCTCTAACTTCCATATCCTTCTCCACAGTAAACACTAAAATCTCTTTGGATTCTCCTTAACCCTATTTGCCAAAGCTAGCTTATGTCCCCTTTTTGCCCTTTTAAGTATATTCCTATTGCCTTTATACTCTTCACTTGATCTCTTCTGTCTATACCTGACATATGCTTCCTTCTTATTCTTAACTAAATCCTCAATGTCCCTAGTCATCCAGCATTTTCTACATCTACCAGCCTTGCCTTTCAGCCTAACACACACTGTCTCTGGACCCTTGTTATCTCATTTTTGAAGGTTTCCCATTTTCCAGCCGCCCCTTTGCTGTGAACGTCTGCCCCAATCAACTTCTGAAAGTTCTTGCCTCACACTGTCAAAATTGACCTTCCTTATATTTAGAACTTCATATGGATATTGGCTCTAAAGTGCTCCCCCACTGACCCGTCAGCCACTTGTCATGCCTTATTTCCCAAGCGTAGGTCAGGTTTTGCACCTTCTCTAGTAGATGCATCCACAGACTGCATAAAACATTTCTTGTGCACACTTAACAAATTCCTCTCTGTCCAAGCCCTTAACACTATGGCAGTCCCAGTCTATGTTTGGAAAGTTAAAATCCCCTACCATAACTACCCTGTTATTCTTCCAGATAACTGAGATCTCCTTACAAATTTATTTCTCAGGAGCTGATGAAGGATTCCTGATGAAGGGCTTTTGCCTGAAATGTCGATGTTCCAACTCCTCGGATGATGCCTGACCTGCTGTGCTTTTTCAGCACCACTATAATTAGTGTTCCCAAGAATATCCTCGCTAAGTGCAGCTGTAATGTTATCCCTTATCAAAAGTGCCACTCCCCCTCCTTTCTTGACCCCTTGCCTATCCTTCCCATTGCATGTATACACTGGAACATTAAGCTGCCAGTCCTGTCCATCCCTGAGCCATGTCTCTGTAATGGCTATGATATCCAAGTCCCATGTTTCCAACCATGCCCTGAGTTAATCTGCCTTACCTGTTATGCTTCTTGCATTCTATGACAACTCCAAGAATTGTATGGATTGATTTTCAGCACATTACCCCAGTAAGGCTTGACAAAACTAGTGATGAAACTTAATAAGGCCATTAGGACACACAAGGTGAATTTCTGAAAGAGAAGGGAAGGTTTTGCTGAACTTGTTCTTAACCTTGGTTACAACATATGCACAGTATTCTGTCCAGTTCCGTTCACCATGTTGTAAAAAAGATAAAAGGCCCTGCAGAGAGTGTGAAATAGATTGACAAGAGTGATATCAGAGCCTAGGTAAAAACAATGACTGCAGATGCTGGAAACTAGATTCTGGATTAGTGGTGCTGGAAGAGCACAGCAGTTCAGGCAGCATCCAAGGAGCAGTAAAGTCCAGGTTTCAGGCAAAAGCCCTTCATCAGGAATAAAGGCAGAGAGCCTGAAGCGTGGAGAGATAAGCTAGAGGGGGGTGGGGGTGGGGAGAAAGTAGCATAGAGTACAATAGGTGAGTGGGGGAGGGGATGAAGGTGATAGGTCGGGGGTGGGGGGAGGGTGGAGTGGATAGGTGAAAAAGATGATAGGCAGGTAGGACAAGTCATGGGGACAGTGCTGAGCTGGAAGTTTGGAACTAGGGTGAGGTGGGGGAAGGGGAAATGAGGAAACTGTTGAAGTCTACATTGATGCCTTGGGGTTAAAGTGTTCCGAGGCGGAAGATGAAGCGTTCTTCCTCCAGGCGTCTGGTGGTGAGGGAGCGGCGGTGAAGGCGGCCCAGGACCTCCATGTCCTCAGCAGAGTGGGAATGGGAGTTGAAATGTTGGGCCACGGGGCGGTGTGGTTGATTGGTGCAGGTGTCCCGGAGATGTTCCCTAAAGCGCTCTGCTAGGAGGCGTCCAGTCTCCCCAATGTAGAGGAGACTGCATTGGGAGCAACGGATATAATAAATGATATTAGTGGATGTGCAGGTAAAACCTTGATGGATGTGGAAGGCTCCTTTAGAGCCTTGGATGGAGTTGAGGGAGGAGGTGTGGGCGCAGGTTTTGCAGTTCCTGCGGTGGCAGGGAAAAGTGCCAGGATGGGAGGGTGAGTTGTAGGGGGGCGTGGACCTGACCAGGTAGTCACGGAGGGAATAGTCTTTGCGGAAGGCGGAAAGGGGTGGGGAGGGAAATATATCCCTGGTGGTGGGATCTTTTTGGAGGTGGCGGAAATGTCGGCAGATGATTTGGTTTATGCGAATGTTGGTAGGGTGGAAGGTGAGCACCAGGGGCGTTCTGTCCTTGTTACAGTTGGAGGGGTGGGGTCTGAGGGCGGAGGTGCAGGATGTGGACGAGATGCGTTGGAGGGCATCTTTAACCACGTGGGAAGGGAAATTGCGGTCTCGAAAGAAGGAGGCCATCTGGTGTGTTCTGCGGTGGAACTGGTCCTCCTGGGAGCAGATACGGCGGAGGCGGAGGAATTGGGAATCTGGGATGGCATTTTTGCAAGAGGTAGGGTGGGAAGAGGTGTAATCCAGGTAGCTGTGGGAGTCAGTGGGTTTGTAAAAAATGTCAGTGTCAAGTCTATTGTCATTAATGGAGATGGAGAGGTCCAGGAAGGGGAGGGAGGTGTCAGAGATGGTCCAGGTAAATTTAAGGTCAGGGTGGAAAGTGTTGGTGAAGTGGATGAATTGCTCAACCTCCTCGCGGGAGCATGAGGTGGCGCCAATGCAGTCATCAATGTAGTGGAGGAAGAGGTGGGGAGTGGTGCCGGGTAATTACAGAAGATCGACTGTTCTACATAGCCAACATAGAGACAGGCATAGCTGGGGCCCATACGTGTGCCCATGGCCACCCCTCTGGTCTGGAGGAAGTGGGAGGATTTGAAGGAGAAATTGTTACGGGTGAGGACCAGTTCAGCCAAATGAATGAGAGTATCGGTGGAAGGGTACTGTTGGGGACGTTGGGAGAGGAAAAAATGAGGAGCTTGGAGGCCCTGGTCATGGCGGATGGAAGTGTAGAGAGATTGGATATCCTTGGTGAAGGTGAGGCGTTGGAGGCTGGGGAAACGGAAGTCTTGGAGGAGGTGGAGGGCGTGGGTGGTGTCTCAAACATATGTTCCTGGACTAGGGGGGGATAGGACAGTGTCGAGGTAGGTAGAGATGAGTTCAGTGGGGCAGGAGCATGCTGAGACAATGGGTCGGCCAGGGTGGTCAGGCTTGTGGATCTTGAGAAGGAGGTAGAACCAGGCAGTGTGGGGTTCCCAGACTATGAGGTTGGAAGCTGTGGGTGGGAGATCTCCTGAGATGATGAGGTTCTGTGTGGTCTGGGAGATGATGGTTTGGTGATGAGGGGTGGGGTCATGGTCGAGGGGGCGGTAGGAAGAGGTGTCCTCGAGTTGGCGTTTGCCTTCAGCGGTGTAGAGGTCAGTGCGCCAGACGACCACTGCGCCCCCTTTATCTGCTGGCTTGATGGTGAGGTTGGGATTGGAGCAGAGGGATTGGAGGGCTGCACGTTGTGAGGGTGAGAGGTTGGAGTGGGGGAGGGGGGTTGACAGGTTGAGGCGGTTAATGTCCCGGCAGCAGTTGGAAATGAAAAGGTCGAGGGCAGGTAATAGGCCAGCGTGGGCTGTCCAGGTGGATGCAGTGTGTTGGAGGTGGGCGAAGGGGTCCTTGGAACGTGGGCGGGAGTCCTGATTGTGAAAGTAAGCTCGGAGGCGGAGGCAGCGGAAGAAGTGTTCGACGTCACGGCGTGTATTAAATTCATTGATGCGTGGACGGAGGGGGATGAAGGTGAGTCCTTTGCTGAGGGGAAGGTCTGGAGGGATGGTGAAAACTCGGCAGGGCTGGGAGCTGGGATCTGGTGTGGGTGTGGAGCTGGGAGTGGGGGCGGAGCCAGTAACTGGAGTGGGTGTGATGGTGGGGAAATGGGGGTGGAGTCATGAGCAGGGATGGTGAACCCCTCAGGGTTCTGGGGGCTGGGAATGGTGACAGTGGGATCTGTGGGGGGCGTGTCAGCAGAATGCAGGTGAGTGGCGTTGGTGGGGGCGGAAGTGGTGGCAGACACGGCAGTAGGGGTGGCAGAAGTCACTGAGCGTGTGACATCAGCGATGATAACAGAGCCTGTCAAAAATGATTAAATCAGTTTGGTCTCTTTTTCTCTTGGAAAGAGAAGGTTGATGGGTGACAAATTAGAGATATTTAAAATATTTTGTAATGAGTTGGTCCTGCTGGGCTGAATAGCCTCATTATGTACAAGATTTCTGGTATTATATATAACTTAGACACACTCAGGGTCAGTGTGTGTTCTTTACAATCTCCAATATGCAGACTGAGTAATCAGAGTCATTAAGCCATATATCTATGGGATGAATAAGAGAAACTGTGATCAAGGACACTCATAAAGTCAATATGACACAGAGATGAGGATAGTTGTCATGTACGCAATAGATGATAGTATCGTAAATTAGCTCAAAGTTTGTTTCAATAACCAACTGGGAAGAAGCAGTTGTGATGAAATGGAGAGGTATAGCATTATCTGTGTGAGGGGAGCTATTTCTGTTTGATATACACACTTGATCATCTGTCACACACTGAACACCTGGAGAGGTGGGCCGAGGGAGACTTCTGCTTTTTGCTTCTTGAGAAACTGCAATGAAGATGTTTGCTGACTGAAAGACTCCAACTTTATCCTCTGCTGATGTTTCCACGATCTCCGTGAAACTATCTTTCTACACAAGGTAAGACTTCCTTTCATGTAGAGCCTGCCATATCTAGCGGTCATCATTTGAAATCTCAGAACTAAAAGTTATTCGTGAATGACAGTTTCACCTTCAATTAGGAGACACAGCAACTCATTTATATAGAGCAAGATCCCTAAAACAGACTCTTGCTTTATTTTGACAATGGCGGAACATTGTAAAACACAGCATTAGCTCACTGCTTTTCCAACAGTGTGGTACTCCATCAGTACTGACCTCTAACGGTGCTGCACACACTCAGTACTGATTGTTCAACAGTGCAGTGCTCCCTCAATGTTAGCGCTCTAAACATTTCATTCCTAATTGGTCTGAGGTAAAGCCCTAGCCTCCTGATGGACAGTGGAGGTTGCTCCCACTGTCTGGGCTTGTCTGTCTGTTACTCTATGGGTTTACATGCAATGTGCTACATGTTGAGTTATCCAGAATTCCAGGCTAATGCTCTGGGAACCTGATTTTGAATCTCTCTATGGCAAATGGTGAAACTTGAATTTATTAAAAATCTGGAATTAAAGGCTAAAAGACCTCAGTGTGCAATTCTGGACTCCTTCCTATAGGAAAGATGTTGTGAAACTTGAAAGGGTTCACAAATGATTTACAAGGCTGTTGCTAGAGTTGGAGGATTTGAGCTATAGGGAGAGGTTGAATAAGCTAGGGCTGTTTTCCCTGGAACGTCAGAGGCTGAGGGGTGACGTTACAGAAGTTTATAGAGGGGCATGGAGAGGATAAATAGACAAGGTCTTTTCCCTGGAGTGGGGGAGTCCAGAACTAGAGGGCATAGGTTTTGGGTGAGAGGAGAAAGATATAAAAGAGACCTAAGGCGCAACTTTTTCACACAGAGGATGGTACGTATATAGAACGAGCTGCCAGAGGAAGTGGTGGAGGCTAGTACAATTGCAACATTTAAAAGGCATCTGGATGGGTATATGAATGGGAAAGGTTTGGAGGGATATGAGCCAAGTGTTGGCAGGTGGGACTAGATTGGGTTGAGATATCTGGTCGGCATGGATGTGTTGGACCAAAGGGTCTGTTTCGGTACTATGCATCCCTATGACTCTATGTAACCACTGTTGATTGTTGTAAAAACTCATCTGGTTCACTAATGTCCTTTGGAAAAGGAAGTCTGCTGTCTTTCTTTAGCCTACATGTGACTTTAGACCCACTGCAACACGGTTGCCCCTTCTCTGTAGAGATAGCCAATTAATGCTAGTCTAATCAGTGATGCCTGTATGTCATAAGCAAATAAAGTCTTGAACATTGCCCCATGTTAAAGTTGAAATGTTGTTCTGTTACAGGAATGCCACTAATGTTTAATGTCTGATCTTCTCACCTGAGAGCGGGAGATAGTTCAGTAAAAACAGTGTCAGTTCACCGAATTATCAAGTCATACAGTAGACATTCAGCCCATCGAGAGTGTGCTGCCTTTCTGAATCAACTGCTGAATGAATCCCATCCTCATATTTGGTCTTCACAACATGAACTAGGGAACTATTTTAATGAAACAAAGAACTGCAGATGTTCAAAATCTGAACGGAAAACAGAAATTTCTGGAGAAACTCAGCAGATCTGACAGCGTTGTGGAGAGAGAAACGGAGTTAACATTTTGAGTCCAGTGATCCTTCCTCAGAAACTGATGCTGCCAACCATGCTGAGCTTCTTTAGTTATTCCTGTTTTGGTTCAGAGCTACTTTACCTTTGGCACCGGCACTTTCAGGGCAAGAGAATTTTTTGTCTCTCAGAGCGACTTTGGAACTCTCTGCTTCAGAAAGTGGCGGGTCATTGAATATGTTGAAGATACAGATAGATTGATTCTTGTAAGGCAGGAAATCAAGAGTTATCAGGGCTAGAGGGGAATGTGGGATTTCAAGCACAAACTGATCAGACATGACCTTTATGAATGGTGGAGCAGTCTCAAGGTGCTGAATGAACTAATTAGCTCCGAATTTGCATGTTCATAAACCAATAAATGCAGCAGTGAAAGGAAATAAGGCCATAAGAACACAAACTAAGGAGAAGGTGAATTTTTGGAGGAATAGAATTGATAGGTTTGTTCTGACCCTTGGTTAGAGCATGCTTGGAGCATTTTGTCCATGTTGTAAACAGGATATAAGGACCCTGCAGGAAGTGTGAAATAGATTGGCAAGAGTGATAACAGAGCCAATCAAAAATGAATGAATTAATTTGGTCTCATTTTCCTTGGAAAGAAGTTGCAAATTGACCAATTACTGATATTTAAAATTATGAAATGTTTGTCATGAGTAGGGTCAAGTGGGCGGAATAGCCTCACTGTATGAAGTCTATCTAATAGTATTAGATATAACTCATACAATAGATGCATCCAGTGTGTGTACTTTACAATCAAATATGTAGACTGAGTAATCAGAGTAATTAAACCACATATCTGTGAGATGAATTACAGAAACTCTGATCAAGGGCACTCAAAGTCAATATGACCCAGGGAAGAGGATCACTGTCATCTATTCAATAGATTTATTCAATGACAGTGTCAGTAAATCAGCTGAAAGTTTGATTCAATAGCCAATTGGAGAAGAAGCAGTTGTAATAAAACAGAGGTAAAGGAATGTATGTGGAAGGGAAGCCGTGTCTGTTTGACACTCCACACATCTAATATCAGTTGGACATAAATTTCAAAACTGGGGAATTCCTCCTGCTTTTTGGCTCCCTCCCTCCTCTCTCCAATTACCTCACCTTCAGGCAAAAGGCTATTAGGTTTGAGAGATTTGCAGAAGTCTGCAGCCTCTGAATGGGACATGGCCCATTACCATCTGCACTGGTTTGAACAGTAACACTGAATGAGGTGTGGCAACATTGAGTGTCTCTGTTACATATGAGACTTCACATTGGCCCAAATGAATAATCCCTCAACGTGGGCCAGATACAGAGAGGCCTGTGAGTGCTGTAATAAGGTTGATGCAGTGGTAATCAGTCCCATGTCACAGTGTAATGGTCACTAACCTTGTCAACCACTGAAGAATAATGTGACACTACAGCTTCTTCCATGTGTTCCTGTTTCTTCACTGAGTAAGCACACACTGCATAGAACCATTAACTACTCCTAAAGAAACTTTAGGAGAGGAGAGCACCTCAGTGACTCCCCATGAGGGTCAAAGGGATATTTGGGACACAATTCAAAAGTTCATTGGGAAGCTGAAAGAGGAATGAGCTTCATCCTCATATCAGTAAATGAAACATTCAGTGAACGTTCCTGTCCCAAATGAAAGGTAAAGTTCCTCATCAAAGCATCAAACAGTCTTACCATTTAACCAGCTTCCTGAATGTGTTGGGGAGAGTTGCATATTGAAGAATGTTTGAGAGGTAGACAGTCGGATATTGAGAAGTTGGGGAGGCAGAGCGTCGGATATTGGGGAGTGAAAGAATCAGATCTTGGAGCGTATTGACGGCACGTTCGGATATTGGAGTTTAAGGGACACAGAGTCAGATGTTGGGAAGTGAGAGACGTGGATACTGGATCATGTTGGCAAGGCACAGTCGGATATTGGAGTGTCGGGGAGACAGAGGGTCAGACGTTGGGAAGTGAGAGAGTTGGATATTGGATCATGTTGGCAAGGGAGAATCAGACATTGGACAGTGTTGGGTAGTGACAGAGTCAGATATTAAGAGAGTAGGAGAGTCAGGTATGGGAATTGCTTCTTTGGGTCCCCAGCAGTTTCCTGGGTTCCCAGCTAAACTTTGACCAACAGCTGAAACAAAAACAGCTTGCGAAGACCAAACCAAACCAAACCAAACCCTGAACCTGGAGAGCTGGCCACACCCCTTTCATTGTTTAAAAAACACTTAAAAGCTTTTTCAAGTAGAAACCTCCAGACATATCAGAACCTCTGCTGTTATAACCCCATTAAAAATAAACAAGGACAACATAATCTTGTTACAGGAGCAGTTTCGTCACAGATTTTGGGAGTGAGAGAGGTGGCTATTAGAGAGTGTCGAGACAGTGAATCAGATATTGGGGAGTGAGAGAGTCTAGATACTGGTATACCTGGTCTGCAGACCCACAGCAACATGGTTGACTCTTAACTGCTCTCTGGGCAATTAGGGATGGGCAATAAATGTAGGTTGAGCTAGCAACGACCTCATGCTGTGAGTGAATAATAAATTAAAAGATATTGGTGAGGTTAGCCAAGGCAGTGTCAGATATTGGTGAGTAAAAGAGTTGGATAATGAGAGTGAGAGGTGGATACTAGGGCATGTTTGAGAGGCAGGGAATCAGATATTTGGAGTGTGAGAGCTAGATATTTGAGAGTGTAGGGGAGACAAAAAGCCAGATACTCGGGAACCAGATGGTCAGACAATGGGGTAGTGAGAGTATCAGTTTTGGGAAATGAGAGAGTCAGATATTGGAGAGGTAGAGAGTCAGATAATGGAGAGTGAGAGAGTTGGATATAGGGAGTGAAAGAGTTGGATATTGGGGAGTGTTGAGACGCAGAAAGTTGGAGTTTTGAGAGTGAAATTCTTGGATATAGGGGAGTGAGAGAGTCAGATATTGTGAAAAGAGAGAGACTGATATTGGAGACTGCTCGTGAGGTAGGGTCAGAGTTTGGGGAGTGTTGGGTAGACAGAGAGTCGGATATTAGGGAATGAGAAAATTGGATGTTGGATAGTATTGGGGAGACAAAAACTCAGATATTTTGGAGTGTTGGGAGTGGGAGTGTCAGATTATTGGAAACATTTGGTATTGGAGAATGTAGGGGAAGCAGAGTCAGATGTTGGGAATTGTTGGGGAGGCAGAGAGTTTGATATTATGGGTGAGAGAGTTGGATACTGGAGAGTGCTTGTGAGACAGAGAGTCTGACATATGGCAGAAATAGAGTAAGATATTGTAGTGATTTCTGGTTAGTGGGTAGATTGTGGCTGTGAGGGAAAGTGCCATGTTGGATGTAGATGATACAGAAGCCAGTGATCAGAAGGTAGAGTGTGGGAGGAGGGTTTATTCCAGTTGAAGATGGTCACAAATACTTCAACTTTATCATTTACACTGATGTGCTGTGCTCCCCCATCACTGAAATGGGCTGTCTCCTCTCCTGAATTATTCAATTGTCCACTATCATTTACTATTGGAGGACTGCAGAGTTTAGATTTCTTGGTTGTGGGGTCACTTACCTCTGTCCCTTTAAAGCTACTTATGTTACTTGGCGAGTAAATCATCCTGTTTTGTAGCTTATTTTAGGCATACCCGGTGCAGCTTCTAGTATGTCTCTCCATTGAACCAGGGTTCAATGTGCACTCCATAGTATGTGCACTCTCCATTGAACCAGGGTTAATTCCCTGGCTTGATGATAATGGCAGAGAATGGAATATCCCAGATCATGTGCTGGAATTCTGCTGGTGCTGATGGCCCACAGCACCAAATAAAGGAGAATGTTCTCAATGTAAAGACAAGACATTATCCCCACAAGGACTGTGTATTTGATTCTATTGTCCTGTGTAATAGAATATAGAACAGTACAGCACAGGAACAGGCCCTTCTGCTCATTATGTCTGCTGACCATGATGCTGTTCTAAACTAATCCCTTCTGCCATGTAGTCCACATCCCTCAATTCTCTGTCTGCTCAGATGTCTGTCTGAATACCTCTTAAACTTTGCTTCAACAACCTCCCTTTTCTGAGTCTTCCAGGCACTTGCAAATCACTATGTTAAAAAAACTTTCCTCGCACATCTCCTTTAAACGTCCTCCCTCTCACCAATGCCCCATAGTATTTGACGTTTCCACCCTGGAAAAGAGATTCTGATTATCCATCCTATTCATGCCTCTCTTAATTTTATATACTTCTGTCAGGTCGCCCCCTCAGCCTCTGACTCCCTAGCAAAAATAATCCAAGTTTGCTTAACCTCTCCTAATAGCTGACAAACTATAAACTAAGCAGCATCCAGGGAACCTCTTCTGCACCATCTCCAAAGCCACCACATCAATCCTATAGTGTAGTGACCAGACTTTGTACAGTACTCCAATTGTGACATGACCAAAATCTAACAGTTGCAAAACGACTTGCCAACTTTTATACTCAGTGCCCTGACTGATGAAATCAAGCATGCCATATGCTATTTTGAAAGTTGCTTGTGATGCCACTGTTGGGGAACTATGGACTTGGACCCTGAGATCCCTGCTGTATCAATGTCCCTAAGCATCCTGCCATTTACAGAATACTTTCCTCTTGCATTTGTCCTCCCATCATGCATCATCTCACATTTGTCCAGATCAAATTCCATCTGCCATTTCTCCATCCAGTTTTCCAGCTGATCTATATCCTGCTACATCCTTTTATATCCTTCCTCACTATCCACAACTCCACCAATTTTTATGCCACCTGCAGACCTATTACTCAGACCACCAATTTTTCATTCAAATCATTTATATACATTACGAACAACAGAGGTCCCAGCACTGATCATTGAGGAACATAACTGGTCTCCAGTCAGAAAAACAATCCTTTTTAACTATCCTCTGTCTTTAATGGCCAAACCAATCTTGTATCCAAATTTCAAACTTACCATAGATCCCGTGCAATTTGATCTTCTGGAACAGCCTACCATAATGGACCTTGTCAAATGCTTCAGTAAAGTCCATGTAGACAATATCCATTATCTTCTCCACATCAGTCATCTTCATAACTTCTTCAAACAACTCAATCATTTGTGAGATAAGACCCCTCCTGCATAAAATCATGCTGACTTTCCCTAATATGTCCATTCATCTCAAAATACAAGTAAATTCTGTCCCTAAGATTTTTCTCCAATAATTTCCATACCACTGATGTAACACTCATCTGCCTATAATTTTCTGGATTATCCCAGATGCGCTTCTTAAACAAAAGGAAAAGATTAGTTAATCTCCAGTCTTGTGGGACCTCACCTGTGGCTAAAGAGGCTACAAAGATCTCTGTCAAGGCCTTGGCATTCTCCTCCTTTGCTTTCCTCTGTATCCTGGGATAGGTCCCATCAGACCCTGTAACGCATCTATCTTAATTTTTATCAAAACACTGAATACCTTCTTCCTAATATTGACATGCCAGAGAAGATCAACATGCTCTTTTCAAACGTTACCATCATCAATGATTTTCTCCTTGGTGAATGCAAAGTAGTCATGAAAGACCTCACCTAATTCCTCTTGCTTCACACATAAATTTCCTCCTTTAAACTTGAATGGAGTTACCCTATTTTATTTGGTTAGAGGACATGGGTTTCACTGGCTGGCCAGCATTTACTGCCAGTCCCTACTTGTCCTTGAGAAGGTGATAGTGAGCTGCCTTCTTGAACCACTGCAATCCACATGCTGTAGGTTGAACCATAATGCTATTAGGGAGGGAATTCCAAAATTTTGACCCAGTGACAGTGAAGAAGTGATTATATATTTCCAAATCAGGATGGTGAGTGGCTTGGAGGGGAACTTGCAGATGGCAGTGTTCCCATGTAACTGCTACCTTTGTCCTTATAGATGGAAGTAATCATGGGTTTGGAAGGTACTATCTAAGGATAGTTGGTGAATTTCTGCAGTGCACCTTGCAGATTGTACACACTGTTGCTGCTGAACATTGGTGGTGGAGGGAGGGAATTTGACCCTTTCCCTACTTACCCTCTTGCTCCTAATATATGTATAAAATATCTTGAGATTCTCCTTAATCTAACTTGCCAAGGACATTTCATAGCCCCTTCTTGCCCTCCTAATTTCTTGTTTACGTTATAGAGTCATAGAGTCACAGAGATGTACAGCATGTAAACAGACCCTTCGGTCCAACCTGTCCATGCCGACCAGATATCCCAACCCAATCTAGTCCCGCTGCCAGCACCTGGCCCATATTCCTCCAAACCCTTCCTATTCATATACCCATCCAAATCCCTTTTAAATGTTGCAATTGTACCAACCTCCACCACATCCTCTGGCAGCTCATTCCATTCACATACCATCCTCTGTGTGAAAAAGTTGCCCCTTAGGTCCCTTTTATATCTTTCCCCTCTCAACCTAAACCTATGTCCTCTAGTTCTGGACTCCCCCAACCCAGGGAAAAGACTTTGCCTATTTATCCTATCCACGCCCCTCATAATTTTGTAAACCTCTATAAGGTCACCCTTCAGTCTCCGACACTCCAGGGAAAACAGCCCCAGCCTGTCAGCCTCTCCCTGTAATTCAAATCCTCCAACCCTGGCAGCATCCTTGTAAATCTTTTCTGGACCCTTTCAAGTTTCACAACATCTTTCCGATAGGAAGGAGACCAGAATTGCACGCAATATTCCAAAAGTGGCCTAACCAATGTCCTGTACAGCCGCAACATGACCTCCCAACTCCTGTATTCAATACTCTGACCAATAAAGGAAAGCATACCAAACGCCTTCTTCACTATCCTATCTACCTGCAACTCCACTTTCAAGGAGCTATGAACTTGCACTCCAAGGTCTTTTTGTTCAGCAACACTCCCTAGGACCTTAACATTAAGTGTATAAATCCTGCTTACATTTGCTTTCCCAAAGTGCAGCACCTCTATTTCCATCATTCTCCTTAAGGGCTTTGTTTGATTTTTTTTCCCTGAACCTCACACATACTTCCTTATTTTTTTCTCTCATCATCCAAGTTTCCCAAATCTTGCCATCCTTATCTTTCATCCTCACATGAACATACTAGTCCTGAACTCTGGTCAACTAGCTTTCAAAAGACTCCCACAAGTCATATATGGATTTAATCTGAAATAGCTGCCCCCTCTCCAATTTTTCCAGTTCCTGCCTAACACTATTGTGATTAGCCTTACCCCAATTTATCACTTTCACCTGTGGACCAGACATATCTTTTTCCATTACTATCTTAAGACTTCAGGTATTATGATCACTCTTCCCAAAATGCTCCTTCCCTGAAACTTTGATCTCTTGGCCAAGCTCATTCACCAATACTGTACAAAGTCTATTATGGCCCCTTCCTGAGTTGGACTATCAACATATTGTTTCAAAAATCCCTCCTGGGTACACTAAATAAATTCTGCCCCTATCTATACCCCTGGCACTAAGGGATTCTCAGTGAATATTGGGGGAATTAAAATCACCCACTACCACAGCCATGTTTATTTAACTTCTTTTGTGATCTGCTTACATATCTGTCCCTCTATCTCTAACTGACTATTGAGAGACCTAAAGTTTAACCCTTTTGAGAGTCATTACACCTCTCTTATTCCTGAATTCTACCCATAGTGCCTTGTTGGATGCTCCCTCAAAAATGTGCTCTTTTAGTTCAACTGTGACATCTTTCTTAACCAGTAATGCAACTTCTCCACCCTTTTATATCCCTCTCTATTTTGCCTGAAGCATGTTAACCCTGGAATGGTGAGCTGCCAGTCCTGCCCTTCTCTCAACCAAGTTTCTGTAATGGTTACCACATTGTACTCCCATGTACTAATCCAGGTTCTAAGCTCATCTGCCTTATCTGTTATCTTCCTTGCATTAAAATAAGTATACACCAGACTGCTAGTCCTGCTGTGATCATTAAACTGGCCCTGCTTTTTCTTCCTCCTTGATTTACTTGATTTAGCCCTTTACACTGCATGCTGATCTATTGCACTGGTTCCTACCCCCCTGCCACACTAGTTAGTGGCACTAACAAACCTTACTGCAAGGATATTGGTACCCTTCCTGTCTAGGTGCAAGCCATCATTCTTGTACAGACTGCACCTGCCCTGGAAGAGATCCCAATGATTCAGATAACTGAATCTCTTCATCTCTACACCAGCTCTTTAGTCATGCATTCAACTGTATTATATTCCTATTTCTGGCCTTGTCATTCAATCATGTCAAAGTGCTGCAAGAAATAATGAAATTCAGCATTCAGCAGGAAATAATGAATAATGAAATAGTGAAATTCAGCTGCACGGCATTGTCCCCCGGATAAATATTGCTTTCCTGGTTCAGAATAAAGGAAGTAAAAGTTCTTGCAACTGCCTCTTTGGTGATGCAGTCATGCAGCCGATGTTATTGTTGAAGAAATGGTTTGAAACCTTGTTTTTGTTCCAGGTTCTCACACAACCTGATAGCTGCCTGCACACACAGGACACCGGATTACAGCCTGAGGATTTAGATTCCCCATTTCCAACTGGGCCACTTTCATGGCGATGACCATGAGCTGTGGAGATACCACTGTGCACCCTGAGGTTGACCGAATCCTCAGTCTGTTCCAAGTGAGCAAGGAGCAGCTACATCTGGTGATGCACAGGCTGAGGGAGGAAATGGAGAGAGGCCTGAGCAGAAACACTTACCAGGAGGCATCGGTCCGCATGTTGCCCACCTTCATACGCTCACTGCCTGCTGGTAAAGGTGAGTTCCAGCCACCCTGAGGAGATGGTGCAGATGAGACTGAGGAATGGATGATGCTGGAGCAAAGAGCAATTCTGTTCAGGGACTTGGGGAGGGTTTACCCTGTCAACTCATAACCAACATTGGTTCAACACAGACTGTGATTTGGGGCGGTGAGAGAGGGCAATCATTGGGAAGTGAAGGTGATGAGAGGGTGAGGGTGATTGAGGGGATCAGGATAATTGAGGAGGACTGAGGGTGATGGCAGTAAGGGTGATTGAGGGGAAATGATGGTGGTCAAGGAGGTGAAGGTGATCAAGGGTTTTTGAAGCATTGAGGATGATTGAGAGGGAGGAAGGGTGCTTGAGAGGGTCAGAGTGATCTGGAGATGATCTGAGGGTCGTGGGCATATCTGGGCTGGTGCAGCCAATCGGAGAGCAAGGCCTAGGGTTGGTCACTGCATTCAGGGACTCTGAGCTGACCCATGACCCTGGCAATGGGTGGAGGAGAGATGCAGACCCAGAGTTGGTACAGACTTCAATTTCTCTCTTTGATCTCCAGTAAATGGCAGCTTCCTGGCCTTGGACCTTGGTGGCACTAATTTTCGAGTCTTACTGGTGAGGTTTGGTTCTGCATGTGAAGATGCTGAGCACATGGTGTCTGAGAGTTACAGAATCCCCCACAAACTGATGCAGGCTTCGGGACAGCAGGTATTCCTGAGAACAACGTCATGACTGTTAATTAGATGACTGGAGATCAATAACATCAAACCGGTAATTTACTGGAACCAATGACAAGAGATGTATTCAACCAGTAATGTATTAAAATTAAAGAATTCAGACCAGCAGTAGACCATTCTGCCCCTTGAGCCTGCTTTGCCAATGAGGAAGACTGTGGCACTCTTGACTCCATTTTCTCGCTGACCCCCCAACCCTTGACTCCCTCATCAATCAAAATTATTGAATTTCAGCCTTGACCCTACACTAAGTGCCACTACACGTTGAGGATATGAATTCCAGAGACTTAAGACCCTCTGTGAGAAGAAATGTCTCCTCACCTCCACCTTAAGTGGGTGACCCTTTATCTTGACACACTGTGCCTCCTAGTTCGAGACTTTCACTTGAGAGGAAGCACCCACTCTGTCAAGCCTTGTCAGAATCCTGTAGGGTTCAATAAGATCTCCTCTCAGTTTTCTAAATTGAATTAATGTTGGCCCAAACTACTCAACCTCTCCTTGTAAGAATGATCCTTAAAAGATTGAAGGATCGAGATAATCAGTTCTGACAAAACCGAAAAACAGAAAGCAGAAGCAAATGTTTGTGGGATTTGTTTATAGAAATAGTAGAGAGAATGTTGGGCACAGTATACATCAGGAAATTAGAGCTTTATGTAATGTGAGTAATACAGTACTAATGGCTGACTTCAATAAAATTGCCTTTTGATTTTAGCAATTATGACATTATGTCAAGCAAATTCTTTGATTTGAGAATTGATCAAGTGGACATCAGACTTTTAATCTATTAGAATTCCTTCTTTGACATTTCTTTTACATTTTATCTTTTCACTCAGTCAGTGAGAAGGGAGAAAGATTTTTTTTTTGGCTCTGGATGGTTCTAGCTGCACTGCTCCTACCAACCTGAAGCAAACTGCAGCTCAACCATTCTAAGGACCATTGTCAGGCAGTTTCTCCACAACTCAAATGTTTCTGGTGTGGTATGTTTTTTATTCACTCGTGGGATGCAGGCATCACTGCCTGGCAGAGGGGTTTTAAGGAGAAACCTTCTCGTCCAGAGGAAGGTGGAGATGTGAAATTGTTATGAAGATGTGGGTGTACGGTACCTTTAAGAGAGTTCACAGCTGGTACAGCTACTTGACACAGCACCAAGTGTTCTCAATAAGGTAACAATGTAATACTTGGTCAAAAGCTAAATTAGCTGGTTGCCTGGAAGCGATAAAACAGATTCAAATTAGGCCAATCAGTTTCAGGGTAAATTATACCCCCCAAAAATACCAATTTCCAAACCAGTTTGAATTGTTTATATTGACAATCTTAAAGGCCAATGACACAATCCAATGATTTGGGGAGAAAAGACCAGGGAAATTTGAATAGTTGAGAGGAGAACAGCCGAACCCCAGCAGGTAAAAAGACTGCCTGAAAATTAGCTCTCTTAAAAGATACCTTTATCAATCAGTAATCTGTGAAGCAGAAATCCCTAAGAAGGAGAAAAGAAGACTAGAATTCAGAGGAAATGAAAGCTGCATGGATTTGAGATAAGAAGTTTTGTTTCATAGATCGTAATCTGGAGTTTTATTGGACTAGTATTAGAGAAGGGAAGGTAAAAGATAGGTTAGAGGAAAGAATTGTAAATAGTCGTTAGTTAATTATTTTCTCTTATACTTTAAGAAATAAAGTTGTTAACTTTTACTTTACGTAGTTCTTGGCCTATCGAATTTTCACAGATTACTGCATGGGATAAAATTAAGCAGGAGGGTTTACCTGTGTGGAGTATAGATGAGGCAGGAAACTTCACAACCTTTAAAAATTATTTGGATGAGCACTTGAAATATTGTAGCATTCAAGGCTATGAGCTCAGCTCAGGGAAATGGGGTATGTATAGGTCATATGTATCTCTGGTGGTGCAGACTTGATGGGCCACAAACACTCTGCTGTACTCTATGATTCTAAGAAAGTGATTATATCTTATTAAGAGAGCTTGACAGGGCAGATACTGACAAGATGTTTTAATTGGATGAAGGGTCTAAAACTGGTTATGATAGTGAGGGGATGAATTCATTGTAAAATGTTTTCTAATCAACCTATTGTTGCAAATCTGTGACTAAGTGGGATTTGAACTTGGGCTTCCTGGCTCAAAGATAGGGGTACCTACCACTATACCACAAGAGCCCTTTTTTCAACTGCAAAGTAGCAGCATGAAAGAACTAAATTCCCTGGTACCTAAAACCTTTGGCATATCTTACTTTTCCAGGATAATTGGAGGGACTTTTCAGGACCAAGAGTTGAGTTTGAGTATTATACAGTAAGAAATTATCTGATCAGGGCATCCATTAACTAACAAAATGGTTTTGACATCCCTATTTCATCATCAAGTTTGTACAGTGGAAAATTAACTAATTGATTCCCAATATGCTTGTTCCCTTCAGCATCTAAGAATTTAACATCGTACTAACAGGATTAGATATTAACAGATTGCTGCCTTTTCTTCTTAACAAAATTTAAGAAAAACAATTCGAAGGAAAAGATGGAAAAAGATAATACATTGATAGTGTAATTATGCAAAATATATGTTTAATAAACTTCATGTTCCATCCTGTCCTGACAAAACTCAAATAAGATTATAACATGAACATTTCTTTGTTCTTCATTAGAACACAAGACATCCCTCTTTAGGGTCAAGTAACCATTTGTTTGGACAAACACTTCCTTTTGCAAAATAATCCAATGACTGATGACTTGCATTGGCTTCATGCTGAGGTGATTCATTTTGTTTGAAGCTAGCCTTATTCTGGGACAGACTAATCTCTGCTCTTTTGTAGCTCTTTGATTACATTGTGGACTGTATCATAAAGTTCCTGTCAAACCGAAACATCAAGGAGCCTCCTCCTCTGGGATTCACTTTCTCCTTCCCCTACCAACAGACTGGCCTAGATCAGGTGAGAACTCAAGTGACTGATGTGTCTGCCTCATTTCTGTCTCACTCAGTACATTCCGACCTGTATCAAGTTATACTCAGAGCTTTACGTACACCCTCTAGGGTGGTGAACATCACATTTCAGATCAGGCTGTAATTAATTTCAACTCTGCTCAACTCTGTAGGGGATCCTGCTAAACTGGACCAAGGGATTCGATATTCCAGACTGTGTAGGAAAGGATGTTGTACAGCTGTTGCGAGAAGCTATTCAACGTCGGCAGGTAATAACTTTCAGTTCAGGTGCTCAGGGTGACAGACCCAGACTCTCTGACCCGGTATCTAACTGACCAGCCACCCTGGTAACTGACTGACCTGATGTCTAACTGACCAGCCACCCTGGTCACTGACTGACCCAATATTTAACTGACCAGCCACCCTGGTAACTGACTGACCCAATATCTAACTGACCAGCCACCCTGGTAGCTGACTGACCTGATAACTGACTGACAGTGTTAACTGACTGATCCATTACCCTCGTAACTGACTGACCTGGTAACTAACTGGTCCAGTAAGTGACTGACCTTCCTAACTGACTGATTGCCTACTCTGATAACAGGCTGACCTAATAACTGACTAACCTACTAACTGACAGACCCTGGCAACTCACCGATAGCTGACTGACTGACCCTGGTAACTGACAGACATAGTATCTGGCAGACTTGCTAACTGATAGACACAGTAACTAACTGACATGCAAACTGACGGACCCAATAACTTAGAGAACTGCTAACTGATTGATCTACTATCCTGATAACTGACTAACCCAGTAATGGAATGACCTTGCTATCTGACTAACCTGGTAACTGACTGACACGGGTAACTCACTGACCCACTATTCTGGTATGACTGATATGTTTCTCTGGTAATTGGATGATATTTTCCTTGTAATAAGTGTGCTTTGCAGGAATTCGACCTGGATGTAGCTGTCATTATAAATGATACTGTTGGGACACTGATGTCATGTGCTTATGAGGATCCAAAGTGTGAAATTGGTCTCATTGTAGGTGAGTGTTGGCTTGAATGTGTCCCAGAGTGCAAGGAGTGATTGATAATACAGATTAGTCAAAGCTCAGGATACAAACAATAGGTGTGTTGGGTGATACTGTGCTGTGTGTGTTGAGTGACACTGGGCTGTGGGTGTTGGGTGACACTGGGCTGTGGATATTGGGTGACACTAGGCTGTGGGAGTGGGTGACACTGGGCTGTGGGTGTTGGGTGACACTGGGCTGTGGGTGTTGGGTGACACTGGGCTGTGAGTGTTGGGTGACACTGGGCTGTGGGTGTTGGGTGACACTGGGCTGTGAGTGTTGGGTGACACTGGGCTGTGAGTGTTGGGTGACACTGGGCTGTGAGTGTTGGGTGACACTGGGCTGTGAGTGTTGGGTGACACTGGGCTGTGAGTGTTGGGTGACACTGGGCTGTGAGTGTTGGGTGACACTGGGCTGTGAGTGTTGGGTGACACTGGGCTGTGAGTGTTGGGTGACACTGGGCTGTGAGTGTTGGGTGAGACTGGGCGGTGAGTGTTGGGTGAGACTAGGCGGTGAGTGTTGGGTGAGACTGGGCTGTGAGTGTTGGGTGAGACTGGGCTGTGAGTGTTGGGTGAGACTGGGCTGTGAGTGTTGGGTGAGACTGGGCTGTGAGTGTTGGGTGATACTGGTCTATGTGTGTTGGGTGAGATTGGGAGTGGGTGTTGGGTGATACTGGTCTGTGGATGTTGGGTGATACTGGTCTATGTGTGTTGGGTGATACTGTGCTGTGTGTGTTGAGTGACACTGGGCTGTGGGTGTTGGGTGACACTGGGCTGTGGATATTGGGTGACACTAGGCTGTGGGAGTGGGTGACACTGGGCTGTGGGTGTTGGGTGACACTGGGCTATGAGTGTTGGGTGACACTGGGCTGTGAGTGTTGGGTGAGACTGGGCTGTGAGTGTTGGGTGAGACTGGGCTGTGAGTGTTGGGTGAGACTGGGCTGTGAGTGTTGGGTGAGACTGGGCTGTGAGTGTTGGGTGAGACTGGGCTGTGAGTGTTGGGTGAGACTGGGCTGTGAGTGTTGGGTGAGACTGGGCTGTGAGTGTTGGGTGAGACTGGGCTGTGAGTGTTGGGTGAGACTGGGCTGTGAGTGTTGGGTGAGACTGGGCTGTGAGTGTTGGGTGAGACTGGGCTGTGAGTGTTGGGTGAGACTGGGCTGTGAGTGTTGGGTGAGACTGGGCTGTGAGTGTTGGGTGAGACTGGGCTGTGAGTGTTGGGTGAGACTGGGCTGTGAGTGTTGGGTGAGACTGGGCTGTGAGTGTTGGGTGAGACTGGGCTGTGAGTGTTGGGTGAGACTGGGCTGTGAGTGTTGGGTGAGACTGGGCTGTGAGTGTTGGGTGAGACTGGGCTGTGAGTGTTGGGTGAGACTGGGCTGTGAGTGTTGGGTGAGACTGGGCTGTGAGTGTTGGGTGAGACTGGGCTGTGAGTGTTGGGTGAGACTGGGCTGTGAGTGTTGGGTGAGACTGGGCTGTGAGTGTTGGGTGAGACTGGGCTGTGAGTGTTGGGTGAGACTGGGCTGTGAGTGTTGGGTGAGACTGGGCTGTGAGTGTTGGGTGAGACTGGGCTGTGAGTGTTGGGTGACACTGGGCTGTGAGTGTTGGGTGACACTGGGCTGTGAGTGTTGGGTGACACTGGGCTGTGAGTGTTGGGTGACACTGGGCTGTGAGTGTTGGGTGACACTGGGCTGTGAGTGTTGGGTGACACTGGGCTGTGAGTGTTGGGTGACACTGGGCTGTGAGTGTTGGGTGACACTGGGCTGTGAGTGTTGGGTGACACTGGGCTGTGAGTGTTGGGTGACACTGGGCTGTGAGTGTTGGGTGAGACTGGGCTGTGAGTGTTGGGTGAGACTGGGCTGTGAGTGTTGGGTGAGACTGGGCTGTGAGTGTTGGGTGAGACTGGGCTGTGAGTGTTGGGTGAGACTGGGCTGTGAGTGTTGGGTGAGACTGGGCTGTGAGTGTTGGGTGAGACTGGGCTGTGAGTGTTGGGTGAGACTGGGCTGTGAGTGTTGGGTTACACTAGGCTGTCGGTGGTGGGTGACACTAGGCTGTCGGTGGTGGGTGACACTGGGCTATGAGTGTTGGGTGACACTGGGCTGTGGGTGTTGAGTGATACTGGATTGTGGGTGTTGTGTGATACTGGGCTGTGGGTGTTGGATGAGACTGGGCTGTGAGGGTTGGGTGACACTGGGCTGTGGGAGTGGGTGACACTGGGCTGTGAGTGTTGGGTGACACTGGACTGTGAGTGTTGGATGACACTGGACTGTGAGTGTTGGGTGACACTGGGCTGTGGGTGTTAGATGACACTGGGCTATGGGTGTTGGGTGACACTGGGCTATGAGTGTTGGGTGACACTGGATTGTGAGTGTTGGGTGACACTGGATTGTGAGTGTTGGATGACACTGGATTGTGAGTGTTGGATGACACTGGGTTGTGAGTGTTGGATGACACTGGATTGTGAGTGTTGGATGACACTGGATTGTGAGTGTTGGATGACACTGGATTGTGAGTGTTGGGTGACACTGGATTGTGAGTGTGGGTGACACTGGGTTGTGAGTGTTGGGTGACACTGGGTTGTGAGTGTTGGGTGACACTGGGTTGTGAGTGTTGCGTGACACTGGGTTGTGAGTGTTGGGTGACACTGGGTTGTGAGTGTTGGGTGACACTGGGTTGTGAGTGTTGGGTGACACTGGGTTGTGAGTGTTGGGTGACACTGGGTTGTGAGTGTTGGGTGACACTGGGTTGTGAGTGTTGGGTGAGACTGGGCTGTGAGTGTTGGGTGAGACTGGGCTGTGAGTGTTGGGTGAGACTGGGCTGTGAGTGTTGGGTGAGACTGGGCTGTGAGTGTTGGGTGAGACTGGGCTGTGAGTGTTGGGTGAGACTGGGCTGTGAGTGTTGGGTGAGACTGGGCTGTGAGTGTTGGGTGACACTGGGCTGTGAGTGTTGGGTGACACTGGGCTGTGAGTGTTGGGTGACACTGGGCTGTAGGTGTTGAGTGACACTGGGCTATGGGTGTTGGGTGACACTGGGCTGTGAGTGTTGGGTGACACTGGGCTGTGAGTGTTGGGTGACACTGGGCTGTGAGTGTTTGGTGACACTGGGCTGTAGGTGTTGAGTGACACTGGGCTATGGGTGTTGGGTGATAATAGGGGTTGTGGGTGTTGGGAGACACTGGGCTATGAGTGTTGGGTGACACTGGGCTGTGAGTGTTTGGTGACACTGGGCTGTAGGTGTTGAGTGACACTGGGCTATGGGTGTTGGGTGATAATAGGGGTTGTGGGTGTTGGGAGACACTGGGCTATGAGTGTTTGGTGACACTGGGCTGTGGGTGTTGAGTGACACTGGGCTATGGGTGTTGGGTGATAATAGGGGTTGTGGGTGTTGGGAGACACTGGGCTATGAGTGTTGGGTGACACTGGGCTGTGAGTGTTGGGTGACACTGGGCTGTGAGTGTTTGGTGACACTGGGCTGTTGGTGTTGAGTGACACTGGGCTATGGGTGTTGGGTGATAATAGGGGTTGTGGGTGTTGGGAGACACTGGGCTATGAGTGTTTGGTGACACTGGGCTGTGGGTGTTGAGTGACACTGGGCTATGGGTGTTGGGTGATAATAGGGGTTGTGGGTGTT
The DNA here is from genome assembly GCF_037043375.1 of Chiloscyllium plagiosum. Classification (NCBI taxonomy): domain Eukaryota; kingdom Metazoa; phylum Chordata; class Chondrichthyes; order Orectolobiformes; family Hemiscylliidae; genus Chiloscyllium; species Chiloscyllium plagiosum. The sequence continues at coordinate 71,903,801 of NW_028270154.1, read as the reverse complement.
GGGAGACACTGGGCTATGAGTGTTTGGTGACACTGGGCTGTGGGTGTTGAGTGACACTGGGCTATGGGTGTTGGGTGATAATAGGGGTTGTGGGTGTTGGGTGATACTGGGCTGTGGGTGCTGGGTCAGATTGGGGGTGTTTATTGGGTAATACCTGGCTGTGGGTGTATGACGATACTGGGTTGTGAGTGTTGGGTGACACTGGGCTGTGGGTATTGGGTGACCCTGGGCTGTGGGTGTTGAGTGACACTGGGCTGTGGGTGTTGAGTGATACTGTAATGTGAGTGTTGGGTGAGACTGGGCTGTGCGTGTTGGGTGACACTGGGCTGTGGGTGTTGGGTGGTATGTGGCGGTGGGTGATTGTGTGCTGTGGGTGTTGGGTTATACTGACTTGTGTGTGTAGGCTGATACTGGGCTGTGGGGGTTGGGTGATAATGTGCTGTGGGTGTTGAGTGATACTGTAATGTGAGTGTTGGGTGACACTGGGCTGTGAGTGTTGGGTGACACTGGGCTGTGAGTGTTGGGTGACACTGGGCTGTGAGTGTTGGGTGACACTGGGCTGTGAGTGTTGGGTGACACTGGGCTGTGAGTGTTGGGTGACACTGGGCTGTGAGTGTTGGGTGACACTGGGCTGTGAGTGTTGGGTGACACTGGGCTGTGAGCGTTGGGTGACACTGGGCTGTGAGCGTTGGGTGACACTGGGCTGTGAGCGTTGGGTGACACTGGGCTGTGAGCGTTGGGTGACACTGGGCTGTGAGCGTTGGGTGACACTGGGCTGTGAGCGTTGGGTGACACTGGGCTGTGGATGTTGGGTGATACTGGTCTATGTGTGTTGGGTGATATTGTGCTGTGTGTGTTGAGTGACACTGGGCTGTGGGTGTTGGGTGACACTGGGCTGTGGATATTGGGTGACACTAGGCTGTGGGAGTGGGTGACACTGGGCTGTGAGTGTTGGGTGAGACTGGGCTGTGGGTGTTGGGTGACACTGGGCTGTGAGTGTTGGGTGAGACTGGGCTGTGAGTGTTGGGTGAGACTGGGCTATGAGTGTTAGGTGAGACTGGGCTGTGAGTGTTGGGTGAGACTGGGCTGTGAGTGTTGGGTGAGACTGGGCTGTGAGTGTTGGGTGAGACTGGGCTGTGAGTGTTGGGTGAGACTGGGCTGTGAGTGTTGGGTGAGACTGGGCTGTGAGTGTTGGGTGAGACTGGGCTGTGAGTGTTGGGTGAGACTGGGCTGTGAGTGTTGGGTGAGACTGGGCTGTGAGTGTTGGGTGAGACTGGGCTGTGAGTGTTGGGTGAGACTGGGCTGTGAGTGTTGGGTGAGACTGGGCTGTGAGTGTTGGGTGAGACTGGGCTGTGAGTGTTGGGTGAGACTGGGCTGTGAGTGTTGGGTGAGACTGGGCTGTGAGTGTTGGGTGAGACTGGGCTGTGAGTGTTGGGTGAGACTGGGCTGTGAGTGTTGGGTGAGACTGGGCTGTGAGTGTTGGGTGAGACTGGGCTGTGAGTGTTGGGTGAGACTGGGCTGTGAGTGTTGGGTGAGACTGGGCTGTGAGTGTTGGGTGAGACTGGGCTGTGAGTGTTGGGTGAGACTGGGCTGTGAGTGTTGGGTGAGACTGGGCTGTGAGTGTTGGGTGAGACTGGGCTGTGAGTGTTGGGTGAGACTGGGCTGTGAGTGTTGGGTGAGACTGGGCTGTGAGTGTTGGGTGAGACTGGGCTGTGAGTGTTGGGTGACACTGGGCTGTGAGTGTTGGGTGACACTGGGCTGTGAGTGTTGGGTGACACTGGGCTGTGAGTGTTGGGTGAGACTGGGCTGTGAGTGTTGGGTGTTACTGGGCTGTGGGTGTTGGGTGATACGGGGCTGTGGGTGATGGGTGATACGGGGCTGTGGGTGTTGGGTGTTACTGGCCTGTTGGGTGTTGGGTGTTACTGGGCTGTGGGTGTTGGGTGATATGGGGTTGTGGGTGATGGGTGTTACTGGGCTGTGGGTGTTGGGTGTTACTGGGCTGTGGGTGTTGGGTGATACGGGGCTGTGGGTGTTGGGTGTTACTGGCCTGTTGGTTGTTGGGTGTTACTGGGCTGTGGGTGTTGGGTGATATGGGGTTGTGGGTGATGGGTGTTACTGGGCTGTGGGTGTTGGGTGTTACTGGGCTGTGGGTGTTGGGTGATACGGGGCTGTGGGTGATGGGTGATACGTGGCTGTGGGTGTTGGGTGTTACTGGCCTGTTGGGTGTTGGGTGTTACTGGGCTGTTGGGTGTTGGGTGTTACTGGGCTGTGGGTGTTGGGTGATATGGGGTTGTGGGTGATGGGTGTTACTGGGCTGTGGGTGTTGGGTGATACGGGGTTGTGGGTGATGGGTGTTACTGGGCTGTGGGTGTTGGGTGTTACTGGGCTGTGGGTGTTGCGTGATATGGGGTTGTGGGTGATGGGTGTTACTGGGCTGTGGGTGTTGGGTGATACGGGGTTGTGGGTGTTGTTGATACTGGACTGTGGGTCCCCATTTATGTGATCCTGATTTTGTGCTCTCCCTGGCTCTATACAGGGACTGGCACCAACGTGTGTTACATGGAGCAGATGAGGAACATTGACAAATTGGATGGTGATGATGGATTCATGTGCATAAATGCAGAATGGGGAGCATTCGGAGACAGTGCGAAGAGACCACTTCAGGACATTATGAATGAATTTGACGAGCTGGCAGATAAACGGTCTCAGCATCCAGGACAGCAGATGTAAGGATTGGATCTTTAGTGAGGGTTTGGAATGATTGCACAGCTGCTGTGTACTCTACACTTTGCTGAGTTATCCCAGCTGATTAACCTCCCCCCACAGTCCACATACACGCTTCTCTCTCAGTCATCTCAATAAAGGTGATAGATGTCACTTTTACCACAATCCCATTCGGTCACAGCATTTACAGTGAGTGTTTCCACCCCTAGCATACTCACATCAGGGAGAACATTTCACTCTGGATGAAACACTTCCGAAATGTTGCTCAGTTACTCAATACAAATCCTTCACTGCACTGCTAATCCTCATTTCCTTCATTTCTGTCACTAGCCACAAGTAGTCTTTCCACGACCACTCGTTCCCACCCTCAGATTTCCTATTGGGGCAATGGTGACACTATCTCAATCTAATGTTCTACCTGTTCCAAGGTGAGGATCTCCCCTGTTTCAGGGTTAGTGTCTCTCCTGTTTAGTGGAGAGGGTCTCCCCTGTTACAGAATGAGGGGCTCTCCTGTTCCAGGTCAATGCTGCCACCTTGTTTCAGGGTGACAGTCTCTCATGCTTGAGGGTGAGGGTCTCCCCGTTTCAGGGTGAGGGTCTACCCATTTCAGAGAGGAGGTCTCCACTGTTTCAGGATGAGGGCCTCCCGTGTTTCAGGGTGAGGGTCCCCCCTGTTTCAGGGTGAGGGTCTCCTGTGTTTCAGGGTGAAGGTTTCCTGTGTTTCAGGGAGAGGATCTCCCCTGTTTCAGACTGAGGGTCTCCCATGTTTCAGGTTGAGAGTCTCCTGTGTTTCAGGGTGGGGGTCTCCTGTGTTTCAGGGTGAGGGTTTCCTGTGTTTCAGGGTGGGGGTCTCCTGTGTTTCAGGGTGGGGGTCTCCTGTGTTTCAGGGTGAAGGTTTCCTGTGTTTCAGGGAGAGGATCTCCCCTGTTTCAGACTGGGGGTCTCCTGTGTTTCAGGGTGGGGGTCTCCTGTGTTTCAGGGTGAGGGTCTCCTGTGTTTCAGGGTGAGGGTTTCCTGTGTTTCAGGGTGAGGGTCTCCTGTGTTTCAGGGTGGGGGTCTCCTGTGTTTCAGGGTGGGGGTCTCCTGTGTTTCAGGGTGAGGGTTTCCTGTGTTTCAGGGTGAGGGTCTCCTGTGTTACAGGGAGAGGATCTCCCCTGTTTCAGGGTGAGGGTCTCCTGTGTTTCAGGGTGAGGGTCTCCTGTGTTTCAGGTTGAGAGTCTCCTCTATTTCAGGATGAGAGTCTCCTGTGTTTCAGGATGAGAGTCTCCTGTGTTTCAGGGTGGGGGTCTCCTGTGTTTCAGGGTGGGGGTCTCCTGTGTTTCAGGGTGAGGGTCTCCTGTGTTTCAGGGTGAGGGTCTCCTGTGTTTCAGGGTGAGGGTTTCCTGTGTTTCAGGGTGAGGGTCTCCTGTGTTTCAGGGTGGGGGTCTCCTGTGTTTCAGGGTGGGGGTCTCCTGTGTTTCAGGGTGAGGGTCTCCTGTGTTACAGGGAGAGGATCTCCCCTGTTTCAGACTGAGGGTCTCCTGTGTTTCAGGGTGAGGGTCTCCTGTGTTTCAGGGTGAGGGTCTCCTGTGTTTCAGGATGAGAGTCTCCTCTATTTCAGGATGAGAGTCTCCTGTGTTTCAGGATGAGAGTCTCCTGTGTTTCAGGGTGGGGGTCTCCTGTGTTTCAGGGTGGGGGTCTCCTGTGTTTCAGGGTGGGGGTCTCCTGTGTTTCAGGGTGAGGGTCTCCTGTGTTTCAGGGTGGGGGTCTCCCCTGTGAGATTCTCTCCTGTTCCAGGATCAATGTCTCCCCTGTTCCATGTTGAGATTCTGTCCCGGTTCAGAGCAAGGGTCTCTCTTGTTCAAGATTTTTCATGCCCTCTCTTATCTCTCCTAATCCCTTTCTGCAGCTCCCTTCTGGCTATCCTGTATCCCTCCACTGCTCTGTCTGAACCTTGTTTCCTCAATCTTATGTAAGCCTCCTTCTTACTCTTTACAAGACATTCAACCTCCCTCGTCAACCAAGGTTCCCTCACACGACCATCTCTTTCCTGCCTGACAGGTACACACATATCAAGGACACGTCGTATCTGTTCCTTGAAAAAGTTCCACATTTCCACGACATCCTTCCCTGACAGCCTATGCTCCCAACTTATACTCCTCAGATCCTGTCTTACAGCATCGTATTTACCCTTCCCCCAATTGTAAAACCTACCCTGTTGCACGCACCTATCTCTCTCCATAGCCAAGGTGAAAGTCACAGAATTGTGGTCACCATCACCAAAATGTTCACCCACTAACAAGCCCATCACTTGTCCCGGTTCGTTACCAAGTACCAAATCCAATATGGCCTCCCCTCTGGTCGGACAATCTACACACTGAGTTAGAAAAGCTTCCTGGACACACTGCACAAACACCACCCCATCAATCTACTTGATCTAAAGAGCTTCCAATCAATATTTGGGAAGATGAAATCGCCCATGACTACTACCCTGTGGCTTCTGCACCTTTCCAAAATCTGTTTCCCAATCTGTTTCTCCACATCTCTGCTGCTATTGGGGGGCCTATAGTAAACACCCAACAAGGTGACTGCTCCTTTCCTATTTCTGATTTCAGCCCATACTACCTCCAAAGGCAATCCCCCTCGAACTGACTTTCTGCAGCCGTTATACCATTTCTAATTAGCAACGCCACCCTCCCTCCTTTTTTACCACCCTCCCTAATCTTACTGAAACATCTGTAACCAGGAACCTCCAACAACCATTCCTGTCCCTCTTCTATCCATGTTTCCGTGATGGCCACAACATCGTAGTCCCAGGTTCAGGACAGAATCCACGCCTTAAGTTCACCCACCTTATTTCTGATACTCCTTGCATTGAAGTATACACACTTGAACCCATCTCTGTGTCCGCAAGTATTCCTGTCAGTGTTACCTTCTCCACAGCCTCCCTACGTACTTGGACATCCTGACAAACAGCTAACCTACTTGCTGGACTACAAGTCCAGATCCCATCCCCCTGCCAAATTAGTTTAAACCCCCCCCAAAGAGTGCTAGCAAACCTACCCCCCAGGATATTGGTGCCCTTCTGGTTCAGGTGCAACCCGTCCTGCTTGTACAGGTCCCACCTTCCCGAGAATGCAGTCCGATTGTTCAAATACCTGAAGCCCTCCCTCCTACACCATCCTTGCAGCCACGTGTTCAACTGCACTCTCTCCCTATTCCTTGCCTCACTGTCACGTGGCACCGGCAACAACCCAGAGATGATGACTCTGTCCGTCCTAGCTTTTAGCTTCCAGCCTAACTCCCTGAGCTCTTGAATGACCTCCCCATCCCTCTTCCTACTTATGTCGTTGGTGCCAAAGTGCACCACGACTTCTGGCTGCACACCCTTCCCCTTAAGGATTCTGAAGACACGGTCCGAGACGTCTCGGACCCTGGCACCCGGGAGGCAACAAACCATCCGAGAGTCTCACCCATATCCACAGAACCGCCTGTCTGTCCCTCTAACTATAGAGTCTCCTATAACTAGCGCTCTCCTCCTCTCCCCCTTTCCCTTCTGAGCCTCAGAGCCGGACCTCGTGCCAGAGACCCGGTCACTGCAGCTTACCCCTGCTAGGCCTTCCCCCCCCAACAGTATCCAAACCGGTATACTTATTGTTGAGGGGAACGACCACAGGGGATCCCTGCACTGCCTGCTTCCTCCCCTTCCCACCTCTAACTATTACCCAGCTACCTCTGTTCTCTGGCGTAACTATGTCCCTGTAGCTTCTATCTATCACTCTCTCAGCCTCTCGAATAATCCTCAGTTCATCCAACTCCAGCTCCAGTTCCCTAACGGGGTCTGTGAGGAGCTGGAGCTGGCTGCATTTCCTGCAGATGAAGTCGGCAGGAGCATCGGTGGTCACCCCTCCCTCAATCATCCTGCAGGAGGAACATTCTGCGCTGCCGTTACTCTACACTTAGTCACCAAAACAAGAACACTGAGTAGCTTACCTGTGAACTTTTAAGTGAGGTTAGAGGAAGAGGATGGGAGGGAGGCCCTACATTGTGGGCCTGGAGTCTAGAACATACCCACTCAAATATCAATCACTTACCTTCCCGACCAGCTCTGCGCTCCAACTTCACTTCCGCCCAGCTCGCGCTGCTCTCTGCTGTGAAAAGAAAAGACCGTTGGCGTCGAGGTAAGTTCTTAAATATCAATCACTTACCTTCCCAACCAGCTCTGCGCTCCAACTTCACTTCCGCCCAGCTCGCGCTGCTCTCTGCTGTGAAAAGAAAAGACCGTTGGCGTCGAGGTAAGTTCTTAAATATCAATCACTTACCTTCCCAACCAGCTCTGCGCTCCAACTTCACTTCCGCCCAGCTCGCGCTGCTCTCTGCTGTGAAAAGCTAATGCGTATGTGAGAAACATGAGAATGACGAGAACGAGGGTAGGTCCGATCAAGATAAGTAGTGGGAGACTGTGTATTGAGTCGGAAGAGATAGGAGAGGTCTTGAATGAATACTTTTCTTCAGTATTTACAAACAAGAGGGACCGTATTGTTGAAGAGGAGAGTGCGAAACGGACTGGTAAGCTATAAGAGATACTTGTTAGGAAGGAAGATATGTTGGGTATTTTTAACAACTTGAGGATAGACAAGTCCCCTGGGCCTTACGGGATATATTCTAGGATTATGTGGGAAGCAAGAGAGGAAATTGCAGAGCCGTTGGCAATGATCTTTTCGTCTTCACTGTCAACGGGGGTGGTACCAGAGAACTGGAGAGTGGCGAATGTTGTGCCCCTGTTCAAAAAAGGGAATAGGGATAACCCCGGGAATTACAGGCCTGTTAGTCTTACTTCGGTGGTAGGCAAAGTAATGGAAAGGGTACTGAGGGATAGGATTTATGAGTATCTGGAAAGACACTGCTTGATTAGGGACAGCCAGCACGGATTTGTGAAGGGTAGGTCTTGCCTTACAAGTCTTATTGAATTATTTGAGGAGGTGACCAAGCATATGGATGAGGGTAGAGCAGTGGATGTAGTGTACATGGATTTTAGTAAGGCATTTGTTAAGGTTCCCCATGGTAGGCTTATGCGGAAAGTCAGGAGGCATGGGATAGAGGGAAATTTTGCCAGTTGGATAGAAAACTGGCTAACCGGTCGAAGTCAGAGAGTGGTGGTAGATGGTAAATATTCAGCCTGGAGCCCAGTTACAAGTGGAGTTCCGCAGGGATCAGTTCTGGGTCCTATGCTGTTTGTAATTTTTATTAATGACTTAGAAGAGGGAGTTGAAGGATGGGTCAGTAAATTTGCAGATGATACGAAGATTGGTGGAGTTGTGGATAGTGAGGAGGGCTGTTGTCGGCTGCAAAGGGACTTAGATATGATGCAGAGCTCGGCTGAGGAGTGGCAGATGGAGTTCAACCCTGCCAAGTGTGAGGTTGTCCATTTTGGAAGGACAAATAAGAATGCGGAACAGGGTTAACAGTAGGGTTTTTAGTAAGGTGGAGGAGCAGAGGGATCTTGGGGTCTATGTTCATAGATCTTTGAAAGTTGCCACTCAGGTGGATAGAGCTTGTAAGAAGGCCTATGGTGTATTAGCGTTCATTAGCAGAGTCGTGAATTCAAGAGTCGTGAGGTGATGTTGCAGCTGTACAGGACCTTGGTTAGGCCACATTTGGAGTACTGTGTGCAGTTCTGGTCGCCTCACTTTAGGAAAGATGTGTAAGCTTTGGAAAGGGTGCAGAGAAGACTTACCAGGATGTTGCCTGGAATGGAGAATAGGTCGTACGAGGATAGGTTGAGAGTGCTAGGCCTTTTCTCATTGGAACGGCGAAGGATGAGGGGTGACTTGATAGAGATTTATAAGATGATCAGAGGAATAGATAGAGTAGACAGTCAGAAACTTTTTCCCCGGGTACAACAGAGTGTTACAAGGGGACATAAATTTAAGGTGAAGGGTGGAAGGTATAGGGGGATGTCAGGGGTAGGTTCTTTACCCAGAGAGTGGTGGGGGCATGGAATGCGCTGCCTGTGGGAGTGGTAGAGTCAGAATCATTGGCGACGTTTAAGCGGCAATTGGATAGGTACATGGATGGGTGCTTAAGCTAGGACAAATATTCGGCACAACATCGTGGGCCGAAGGGCCTGTTCTGTGCTGTATTGTTCTATGTTCTATGTTGTTCCCAGGTGAGGGTTTCTCCTGTTTCAAGGTCAGTATCTTCCCAGTTTCAGGGCAGGGTCTCACCAGAGTTTGCATCTCACCTCTCTCTCTGTCTCCTATCCCATCCACAGCTTTGAGAAGATGATCAGTGGGTTGCTCCTGGGTACGATTGTTCAACATATTCTGTTGAAGCTCAAGGAGAAAGGAGTTATCTTCTCGGGAATCAAACAACATCGACTCGATCATCACGGCCTCTTTGAAACAAAGTACCTGTCAGTGATAGAAAGGTAGAGGAATCATCTGACCATTGGTGTTTTATATTCACACCAACTCTGTATCTCAGAGTCATGCTGTGTTCTCTGCCTGGTTATTTCACTGTACCTTCTAGCTCAAAAACCCACTGTGGTCCTCTGTCTCAGAATTAACACGTAACCATGTGAGTATGTGTGTCGCTCTAAAATCTCACTATTCTTTTCTCCCTCTCAGTGATACTGATGACCTGCTGAATGTGAAATCTATTCTGGAAAAGTTTGATCTGTCCTCTGGGATTGAGGACCGCCGTTTGGTGCAGAAAGTTTGTGAGGCAGTCACGCAGAGAGCAGCTCGGCTGTGTGCGGCTGGGCTCG